>NC_081551.1:14558290-14578168 GCF_901000735.1 Corylus avellana | reverse complement strand
GAAACTAAGATTGCTTTTGTTTGGATGTAAAATGCTATTTGACGGAAAATATTTTCGACTAAAAAGTTATGTTTGCTAATGTATTTTAGAGGGCGTTTTTTGTTTTTTTGGTTTAAAAGTATTTTGATGTGGCGTAAGATTAAACATTGTTTTTGTGTTTTGGGTTATTTGTTTGGAGAATTATTTATTGACAATAATTATAATAAAAAATCAAAGAAATTGAATAAATTAAGCTCTTTAAATTTAGGGCTGGCAAAACAGGTACATGGTAGGTACCCGTTTATTTTGTGCATTTTTTTTTTTATAATTAGATTTTAGATCTAAAATCTTATTATAAAAAAAATATGTACAGTATAAACGGGTACCTGCCATGTACCTGTTTTGCCGGCCGGACTTTAACCAAGAAAACAAGCGAAGTTGAAGAAATTGGTAGCTTGCGAGAATATCTATTGGTTTTTCTATGACATCCACGTTTATTGACTTTTTTTTCTTTCTAGACTCTATCTTCCCGAATTTGGGGGATCGGGAGAAGGGAAAGACAGCCTTATTAAAGGCTTATAGCTTTAGGATTGGGTTAGGTACAACAACAGACGAAAGGAAGCCTCTGTTTTGTCCTTTTATTTATTTTTCCTATTCTATGTCTTTTATATTTATTTATATTTATATTTAATCAGAAAGTAATTCTTCGGCTCTTGATGTTTTTATATTTATATTTATGTTGTTGTTGGTCGGGCCCAGGTGGTAGTTGGTTGGGTCTACACCGTTATAAATGGTCCGCGTTCTGAGCATTCATTGAAACCTACTTTTTCCTAACCACCCCCTTTCTTTATTGTTAATGTTATTGTCAAATCATTTTCGACTAAATCTAGCTTACGTCCTATTAAAAATATATACATATATACAAGATTTTTTCTTTTAATTTTACTTTCTTTTTTATTAAAAAATTTAAAATTAAATACAAACAATTGAAAAAACTACAAATGTTGCTGCGAAAATAAACCTTTTAAGTTTGAGAATATCCACAGCCAAAAGTTTATTAAATTTTAGGAGTAATTACCTTTTTTCTCATTAATTACAATATTTTTGCACTTTTTTTTCATAAACTACCAACGGTGACACCCGATCCCATAAACTACAATTTTGTGTTTAAAACCCTCAATCCATTAGTCAAAAGCGTTAACTCAGATGGTCTATTTATCACTTTGTCCTTATGAATTACAATTTATCGTCATTTTGCCTTTATAAAACTGTAACGCATTGTCATTTTGACTGTCTGAGTTAACGCATTTGACTAATAGAAGGAAAGTTTTGAGCATAAAATGACAGTTTATAAGATTGAGCGTTACAATTAGTAGTTCATGAAAATAAAGTGAAAATATTTTGTAGTACATGAGAAAAATAATAATAATTACCCCTCAATTGTATATAAAGCGGGCAAATCATGAAATCCTAGCAATCATTGAATATCTAAGAAATAACTAAAATAAAATAAAATTAGTAAGTGTAATTTTTCCAATGACGCGTCTAATTGATGGTGAATGACGTGATGGCATCAGGGAAATGATTATTAATGATATTTGACGTGATGGTATCTAAGAAATTTTAATTATTTAATGGATAATAGATTTCATCAGCAATCCAACTTACTTTTAGGCCTTGTCAATCAATTTTTTTATAAGTTAAAAATTCTTTAAGAGCATTTCTAGTCGTCACGAATTAGTTATGAAAAAGTACAAATTTTTATTTTAACTATTTATTTTTTTATACACATTATAGCAAATTTTTTATTTTATTATTTATTTTTTAAAAAAAATATTATTTTGTGTGTGAAAGAAAGAGGAGGAGAGAGTAAAAGAAAGGAAATAAGATAAAACAATAATAAACAAAGTTTATAGTGTAAATAGTTAATTAAGTCTATTTACTGTTTACACTAGATGAAAAAAAATTAAATTGCTTATTTTACTGGAGTTGACTATTATTAAGGATTTAAGTATGCTTTTGGAGATGCGCTAAGCCTTTGTCTTTTAATACTTTTTCTCTTTCTTTTTACCTTTTTATCAAGAAAATAACAATTTTAAATACAAAACACGTTAAAAATTTAAAATTATTTTCACGTTTATATCACATCGAACCACTTTTTAAACTAAAATACAAAAACACCTTCTAAAAAAATGTTATCAAGCAAACCCGTAGTCGTTTTATAATTAGTCACAATAATGGTCAAAATACTATTAATTAATTGAATTTCTTAATTAGAAAAAAAAAAAAAAAAAAAAAAGAATTTCTTCAAAAAATTTCTTGGATATATATTTGATTTGATCCTCTATTGTTCAAACACATGTTCAACTGCATGTTGGATCTAGTGCACTTGTCTCTCACATTGGGACAGTTTACTTGTCTCAAACTTGATTTATGTTAGCCAATTGACTCAACAATATCCTTGTATTATTCCTTCTTTTTTTTTTTTCCTCTCTGACCATTGTCTTATCATTGATCAGGACCCTTCCTTGGAGATGACAATTAGAGCCAGCAATGAGCTTGGTGGAAACTATCATTTTCAGCTCATAAGCATATTGGGTGATGGGTCATCCATCTCATAGCCCTATGCATATTTTGTTTCAACATTTTTCTGTAATAAATTTGAACCTTTTGACATTTTCCAAATGGCTAATCAAAAGTAGGTTTCCTTTCGACATCGCCCTTTCAATTAGTTCATTGTGATATTTGGGGTAGTTACGCACAAGCTTCTTCAATTGATGCTTGTTAGTTTTTAATGGTTGTTGGTGACTTTTCTCATATGACTTGGGTTTATTTGATGCGTAACAAATCTAAAACTCGTTCTCTTTTCATTGCATTTTACCATCTTATTAAAACCCTATTTAATCAATGCAGCCGACAGGTGAAGAGTTATAATGGCACTAAACATATTCCAGTTTTTCGGCATGATAGAGTCTTTACACGCTAGTCGCCTCTAGAGGAATGAAGATGACAGGAGGCTCTTCTTTGGGGTTCAAGGATTTTGAGTGAACGACATCTTTGTTACACATCATCCTAAGGTGACTACGGACAATAGACAAGAATCTCAAAAAGCCAACAAAAATGAGGATAATCAGAGAAAACATACCAAAAGGGAAGACAATGAAAAATAAAATCCAAATAGCCCAATCGGCCATATATGCTAGCATCATGGCTACTTAAATAAAGATAGTAACTCCCGTTATAAGAAGGTCGGGATTGTATCATTGAGGATAATTACTTCCTAATAATCTTTATTCAACTACTCTGTGATTCTACCCTGACTCAAACGGCACAAATTTGGCTAAGGCCATAATCTACCTGTGAACGCTCTACGTAAAAAAATATCATATGATTCCAATCACCCTTTTAAGTACAACCATACACAATAATCAAAGAAAACCCTAGCTCTTCTTTTAAGTGCCATACAATTGGCTTTGCTAACTTAAGAATTAGACAGCTTTCGTCAAGTCTCCTTTTGCATCTGTTCGTTAACTTGCGATCAAATGCATCATCAATGGGTATCAAATTTAGACTCGGTTTTACAATAACAAAAATCGACATTAGAAAAGGAATGAATTATATATATATATAAACAAAAACAAAAAAAAATAAAAAGAAAAATTTTTAAAAAAGAAAAGTAAAAGCCGTATGAAAATATGTAGTTACCAAGATACGAGAAAAAGATAGAAGGTTCTCTTTAGAAACATGTTGTTATGTTCTGGTCTCCAACAACATTTTCTTTATTTACTTTATTTACCATTTTGGTAATGTTGTACGACTTTTCACTTGTAAAAATCCAAAAAAAATATAGAGGGCAGGGCCCAGACTAAGACTACAAGGGTGTTGACAAAAACATGTGTCAATTTTGTAGATAGAATTTTCATAGGCATGTGGGCGAGGAACGAGGGACGAGGGTGCTCATCATCTCATTGTGATAGGCTGATAGCTTTGTATGTACTTTTCGACCTTTTTACAAAAATATATAAATGAAGAAAAAAAATGCCTTGCTTGATCACACCTCAAACTCAAGAGGACAAAATAAATTAAATTTATTGGTGGTGGGATGGGATGCAATAATGGGGCCTACCTACCCCACTTTCATGAGAAATTTTTTTTTTAAAAAAATAATAATAATAAAATACTTCTTTATCAACCCTATTCTCTCTAACTATTTAATAAATTAAAAAGAATATATATATATATATATATATATATATATATATTTTAAGTCTATTTATCACCTCCAATATGGCTTGGCATGTTTTAAGTAAATTTTTTAATTTTTATTAAGCGATAGACATTAAAAGTTATTTAAAATAAATCACATTAGCATTAATGGATATAAAAAAATACATTTGAGAGTGCATTTTTAAAATATTGTAGTTAAGAACTTATAAAAAATTATATTTTTAAATCACAGATAAAGAATGCATTTGAATTTGGCTCAAGTGTTGTTATTTTTTAAATGGTGTAGATTTAATTCTAAATTTTTTAGAGAAAAAGATAATGAAATTAAATTTGAATCAATGAAAAAACTACAACACAATATCGTATAGTTTTTTTTTTTTTTTTTTTTTTTAACATCCATGCCAAATCCTTTTTAAAAACATTATTATTTAAAGTTAAATTTGCAAATTTAAAAAGCTAAATATCAAATTTACCTAAGTTACTTTTAATCGTTTTTTTGAAATTATAAATTTAAATATATTTAAAATAAATAAATGTAAATAGTAATAAATAAATAAATAAATAAATAAAGAGAGAAGGTCTCCGAAGCAAGCTTAACTCTGGCATGGTTTCCAATGAAAAGGAGCCCCCCGTCCCCCCATTTCACGCAAAGCAGACGTCATTTAAAAAAATCAACGACAGCGAGTACCTGCCTCTTGTCTAATTCAACAAAGAGAAAACTTTGTGTGTTTGGCAAAAGAATTGGAAAATGAAGTAATCTGAATTTGGAGCAGATTTTATTGATATGAGAAAAAAATATATATAGTTTGTAAGAAAAAAGAAAAAAAATAATTATTTGTAGTAATTATTTTATTTGAATAATAATAAAAAGTAATTAATATGATGTAAAAAGTAAAAATATTAAGATTGATTTTGAAAGTAATAGTGAGACATTTTTTTTGGGTAGGTGCTTTCCTTTAGCAAACAGAGCCCTAATTCATTTCATTTTAAAATTTTAACCATTTTTTAGATTCTGACCAGAAATTGACTAAATGAACACCACCTCTTCATCATCATTTTTTTTGTCTTAAAAGAAGAGTTCGTGAATATCAATAAAACAAAGAAAAAAAAATACTTTTAATATTTAAAAATTCGTGTCAAATAAAAGATGACATGTTTAGAATTTGTTTGAGTATGGGTTAAAATGGTCTAAATGTAATGCTCTACTTTAATGATACACAATATTATTCGTATTTTGCTCTCTCAAACTAGACTTTACATGAGGTCACCCATCCTAGTACTACTATTGCAGAAGTATGCTTAACTGCGAAATTCTGATGGGTTCATGATTATCATGACTTTAAAACACGTTATTTGGAATCAAAGATACACAACCGTAGCATAATAGAGCCCATCCCACAACAATATTGTCCTCTTTGGAGCCTACCAGGGTTTGAACCAACGACCTCCTAGAATCCCTCAAGGTTTTGTTCCTCTCTAGCCACCACTAGGCTAGAAGAACGCATTGTTTGGAATCAGAGATATACAACAGCAACATAGTAGAACCCTTCCCACAATAATATTGTGACGTCCCACATAGCCTTGAGGGATGCTAGGAGGTCGCAGGTTCAAATCCTAGTAATATATTATATGCCATTGGGGTAAGGTGTTACAAATGGTATCAGAGTCATTGCACAACATGAGATGGGGGGAGCATGCACAAACCCATGAAGATTGCTAGCAGGCACTCACTGGGACACCAAGAATTGGCTAATTCCATGAGGGTCACCAGCAGGAACACTGGGTCCTAAGAGGAGGTGACTGTGGCGTCCCACATTGCCTGGGTATAGAGATGAAGATGTGCTTATATATATACTTACACCCTTCATGAGAACAAGATAGTCATGAACCCATCAGAATTACGTAATTAAGCGTGTTTCTACGAAAGTAGTACTAAGATAGGTGACCTTCTGAGAAGTTTGGTTTGAGGGAACCAAAGATAGACAATATTGTGTGTCATTAGGGTAGGGTGTTACACTAAAAGTACGTTTAACATTTAAAAAGTTCGTTTAAATAAAAACGTATCCATTTGGTAAAAAAAATTAAAAGCCTTTTTTAAGGGTCCAAAAATGACCAAAACACGCTTTTGATAAAAACTTGCTCTTAAAAGCGTTTTTTAGCTTTTTTGATTTAAAAGCTCTGTTTTTCAAACATAATCTAAAACATGCTCTTAGTAAAAATTTCAAAAGTATATATATATATATATAAACTTTTTTACTCTAAAAATTGCAACAAAAAAAACACTTTTAAATTTAAAAGTTATATTTTTCAAATGCAATTTCAAACATGTTCTACTAGACAACAAGGTGTAATTGATTTTGTCAAGTTCGTGTAGGTGTGGGTGTGAGATTGAGAACAATTTATGTTGAGATTGTTTTTTAACGACTCACGCACTCGAGAGTAGATCTTGCTTTCGGGCGAGTGCCTCACACGTGTCGATGCATGGTGTGCCCTGTGCCGCGCGTGCAGCTTTCCTCCGCTCCTCCACACTATCGCCGACCCTTCCTAGTGTTCCTTGGCATCAAGCGCTGGCGCGTATCCCCCACGCGCTTGCACGAGCTCCTCAGCCTCTCCGCCTCCACTTCTGATGTTGCTACTTTTTGGTCTTATAAATATAATTTTTTTTTTCCTGTTTTTTGTCTTGTATTTTCTTTATGTTTTGTTGTGTTGCTCTTTGTGTAACCTGAACTGGTTGGCTTCAAACTCTGTGTTTGTGTAGGGTATCTTTTTCTGCTTGTTGGGTCTCCTTTCAGTTCATTGAGATGCTAGTGGTTTGTTTGAATTGGATTTTTAAAAGTAACCCGAACCGGTTAGGCCTCGGACTCTGTGTCTCTGAAGGAAACCCTTTTTCTAATGTTCTTTTTATAAATCTTTACAGTTTCTTTGGAAACTTGTCAAAATTTAAGTTTTTAGGGGTTTTATTACTCCAGATGGTTTTATCCATCCTTAAGTACCGCAGTTTTAATCGGCTGCATTCGCTAGTGTCTTTCACTTTTTTGGTCTCCTACCAATTCGTTGAGGTGCTAGAAGTACTATCTCTGGATTGAGTTTTCAGATTAGCTTGTTTTTGTTTTCTTTGTTGTAATTTCTTTTAATTGAATAGATGTTCTTAAAAGAAAAAAAAAAAGACTTTTGTCATGGGTGTGTTTCCAAGTAGTTTGCACTAATGCGAATTCGAACTTTAGTTGTTATGGTTATGCTATTAAAGTCTAAAGGAAGTCAAATTTTTTGAGGTTAATTCTATTGATATTGTTAAATGAAAAAAGAAAAAAAAAAAAAAAAGGAAAAAAAAAAGAAAAGAAGCAAAACAAATAAAAACAGTCTTTTATCTCTTGAATCCTTCAGCATCATAGAAAAATATAAAAACTTAAGTCTATTAAAAATGAATCAAAATTTGTATAGGTTACAAATAAAACTCTTAAATTTATTAGAAATAAAAAAAAAATAAAAATAAAAGGATAAGTCTAAGAGCACTAACACCATATACCCTAAAACACGCTCCTCCCTAAGCATAGAAAAAATAAAAATATAAAAAGTTACATGTAACTCATACCGTATAATAATTTTTCTCTCACGCTCCCTTTCCCTTTCTTCGTCTCGCAACACACTCATCTCTCTCATTCCCTCATGCATCTCTCTCGCGTTCTCTCTCCTTCCCTATTCTCAGTCAAGAACATAGGAACCAAAAAATAAAATAGAAGATCAAGTCACAAACACCCCCAAAAATTCAACACAAAGAAAATCAACATTAACAACCCGGTTTTACATAAACTATACTTTGGGCTACTCACAACCACCACTGCCGCCTCTACCGACAATCATTCCAATCAGGTGACACGATCTTCACCGTGACCTTTCAAAGACAACTTTAAAACCCACTACATGTGATAAAAAAATGGCTAATCAAAATTGTATTAAATTTGTATCAAAATCACGAATCATATTAAAAGTTGTCGGCCCTTAACGGGCTTTTTTTTTTTTTTTTTTTCTCTTAGTGGGTGTAGGTAACATTATCAATTATTGAATTGTTAAGGGGCACGCATTACCTGTATGAGAAACAAAAAACGTGACAAAGGGAAATACACAAGACAAGAGTTAGGTGGGAGTTGCTACAGTGATCCTCAGCACTCCCTACACCTTCTAGATGAGTAAATGACAGCCACCCCTCATGCCTCGTAAGCATGCACCTTTGATGCAATTTGAAGAATCAAAGTCTGATTATAATATAATTCTTCATAATTATAAATAAATAAATTATAATCCTTAAAAAAAAAAAAAAAATCGTTAGTTTGAATAAAAATATTAAAAAAAAAGGACGGACAGACAGCAGATAGCCAGGAATTTATGGAAGAGACAGAGGGGTAGTTGTCTTTGCTGACATCACCCCATCTACCTACTCAAACCGTTCATGGTTTTTTTTTTTTCCAACCTACACAGCCATGAAATTATGGAGACCCCACCAACTCCCCATTATTCTATATTTATCATATCTTTGCCTTTTATTTTATTTTATTTTTATTTTTTATATTTGATTTATTTGGTTTTTTTAGTTTAGGGTAGGTTCAAATCCGAGTTGGTCCACGTTGTCCAACCTAAAGAGGATGCCCACAAATCTTCACGTGAAATTTTCATTGCCCCTCCCTTATTTTCAGACTCTTCTTTTGAATATTAAAAGAAGATTAGGTTATACATTTTGAATTTTTATATTAAATAATTAACCAAATTAACTAAGATGAAAGATGGAAAATAAATTCCATTGATCAATTGGATTCACTCTAAAGAAATGACTCCAAGAAATCAGTCTCTCCACACTCAAATAGTCAAATACACGAACTTACTCTTTTTAATATACCTCTACTTTCTTCTGTAAAGACTTTTACTAACTTGGGCATTTGAATGTATTTGGTTTGCGAATTATCGGTGAACCTTTTGACGGAAGATCTCCTCCCTAAAAGGCGGCTCGAGGCTATTAAAGGTTCTTGCATCAAAAATTCGAGACATCAAAGGTTTTTTTTTTGAATAAATAAGTTTCATAGCATCAATATGCGGGTGGCAAACTAAATTCATATCATTGTCAATATAAAATGACGTGGCTCCTCAACAACACATGAGACGAGGGGGGCTACATGTATTATTATCCGACCAACATTGACAAGGGATTCGTATATACAAATGCCTGGAACATCCTTATAACTAAGAGAATCAATTAAGTAGGCTAAAAACTTTGGCTTGTATAATTGTCATTGCATGTTTAATTAAACAACCTTTTTCATTCTTGTCGCAGATACTCTTAACTTAATTTGGATGAACTCCATATTATTTTTTTGTCGCATGTCAACATCTGTCTTCCTTTTTGGTATGATTGAATTTATTGATGATCATCACTTCACCATTATTTACTCTCCAACTAGTGCTCACGATAGGAAGAAGCCAATCTCATTCGAAAGAGCCTTCAATGATCTTAGACTAAATCAAAAACACTAATTATATATATATATATCTCACAGCTATTCTCTTCTTGCCAAAAAAAAATTAAGATGTTTCTTTTCCACCACAAGATTACAAAGTGAGCTGGCACAAGCTACTTCTAAATAAGTTGTAATTAATTAATTAAAAAGGTTCAAGAGTTCAAGGGCGCCCTATAATGTCTGTAGATGTTGTCAGCTGTTAAGGTTGTTCCCATGGCTTCTTTGCAGCTACATGCTTGGGTGTTCTGAAACCCTAAATGGCAATACAAACATACACCTTGGCTGACATTCTCGTACCACGAAACCTGCTGCTTTTGTTGTTGTTGTTGTTGCTGCTGCTGCTGCTGCTGAGGTTGTATGTTGATGGAAGGGATCTGAAGCTGATAGGGTTGCAGCCCTATGGAGAGTTCAAGGTTGAGCTCCGCAGGGAATACTTCCTCTGTGGTTACTCCACTGCTACTATTTGACTCTTCAGCAGACTCATTTCCCACCACTTGCATCAATGGTGTCATGTAATTTTGCACTTCGAAGAAATTACAACTCTTCTTACTATTGCTGTTGGTGGAGTTGTTTTCGCTACTGGTTTTGTTACTGCTGCTGGTGTTGATGGCGGTGGCGGTTTTGGTTGAGGTGGCGCCGGCGTTGAGTGGGCGGTGAGTTTGAGGATCAACTCCACGGCTGTAGAGCTTCCTTTTGATGTGAGTGTTCCAGTAGTTCTTTATCTCATTATCAGTTCTTCCTGGCAAGCGGGCGGCAATAAGAGACCATCTGAGAGATCAAAAGAGTAAAAACCCATATCAGATTTTTGCTTGTTTTAATTTCACAAAGAAGAAGGGAGAAAATATTGCAACTTTTTTTTTAAAAAAAAAAAAGAAAAAAAGCATGAAAAGGGAAGAGCTATGGCGTACTTGTTTCCAAGTAAGTTGTGAAGGTTGATGATGAGCTCGTCTTCCTCTTCAGTGAAGTTTCCTCTCTTGAGATCAGGCCTAAGGTAGTTTATCCACCTCAGTCTACAACTCTTGCCACATCTAAGCAAACCTTTAAAAAAAAAAAAAAAAAAAAAAATTAATAATAATAATAAAACCCCACAATATTTCTCTCTTTTCTGGCCTGTGTTTGTGAAAGTTAAATATAAAATAAATTACCAGCGGCTTTTGGAAGAGAACGCCAGCAGCCTTCCCCATGAAGTTTGATGTAGTTGATGAGGCGCTCGTCTTCCTCCTTAGTCCAAGCTCCTTTGTTGGTGTGCTCTTTCTCACAGCAAGGAGATCTTCCCATGGCTATTTTGCTGGTTGGAAGGGGAATGGAGAGGCTTGAAAGGGAATTGGGGGAAATGAGAGAAAGAGAGAGAGAGAGAGAGAGAGAGAGTAAAAATGGGAAGCGGTGGATGGCAGGGAGAAGGTGCAATTGACTCGGGCCCTTTTTATTTAGACAAGTAAAAGAGGGGAAGGGTATTTTGACCCAGTTGGTGAGAAAGACGAGTGGTTGCAATTAAGTTAGTGCTGGATTTGGTAGGTAGCTCTACTTTTCATCTAGTTTGTGTTATTTGCTCTTTCCTCCTCCTTTTTAGCACCTACGTACCTTTCTTTTCTTTTATTTCTGTTTCCACCCACATATTCCTTTTTTTTTTTTTTTTTTTTTCACCATGTATGTAACCATTCTTCACCATGTATTATTTATTAATCAAAATAGTTAAAAAAAGATTACAATTTTTTTTTGGCTATTTATTTTTTCAAAGCACTCTTATTGAACTCAACATTTTAACCGTTCACTTTCAATTGTAAAACTTAAACTCTAGCTGGACATTAAGAGTTGATAAAAAAAAAACTAATATCAAATCAGCGGTGATTAACATAATTTCGTTGTCGGAGATATAAAACTCAATTTGGAATTGAAGATGTTGGAGGAAGGAGTTTAATCGTGCCATCCGTGGGATTTTCTTCTTGATGGAGAAGTGGTGTTAAGAGTTGCCTTTGGTGTACACGAAGAGATAGAGGAGAGGAGAGCATAAATTTTATTTTATTTTTTTTGGTAAGTGAATAGTACTCACACTAACCAAAAGTTTTAGACGGAGGATAATTTTAAGCTTTTTTAGGAAATTTTCTTGCCAAAAAGCTATTTTGGTTAGCCGAAATGCTAAAAAGGTTATACAAGCTTCTTTGTGTAAATTGTTGAAAAATCAGTGCTCAATGCGCTTAGTAAGCATTATACCAACATGAATATGGGAACCTGTTCATTTTTTCATCGCACTATTTATTTATTTTCGTTTTCATCTGGGACGTCGAGTGCGAGTAATTGAATTTGAATAAAAAAATGACCATTGCAAAAAGATAAAATTTTCAAAGATATGATTATTGAAAAAATAAATAAATAAAGAAATCTTTGAAAAATAAATTTTAAATAAAATAGTAAAACTTGATAACAAAATTGTTGAGCGTGATGTATATACTTTGAAAAAATAGATGGCTAAAATAAATAAAAGTGATTTTTTAAGCTATTTTAGTTAATAAATGTGCTGAGGCAATTGCAATTGCTAAGATTAAAAAAAGACGGTAAGAGTATATAAAAGAGAAAATAAAATTAAACCAGAACCTTCTAACATAAGCTAAATCCATTGGATTGCCAGAACACATAAGGAAAATAATAATAATAATAATATTATGCAAGAATAAGAACAAAATACAAAGTTTGGAGGGATGGGCATGAAAAAAAAGATTGTTGAGGACCTATAAATGCAAAACATTGCAAATTGATACATAATTTGGAAGCAGAAGGCAGTCCCACCAAACTTATTCTTATCTTCTGATTCTTTTCCAACTTTTCATGGTCTTCCTTCTTTCCACTCTCTTTCTTTCTAGATGCATTATTATTTTATTTATTTATTTATTCATTAATAGGATTCTAGAAGACCACTTCCTCTTACTCCACTTACTCTTGTCAATTCAAGATGAGAAAAGTAACTAACTCCCCTACCTTCCATGATTGAGATTAACAGACCCCAACCACAGTGTCCATCATTTTCCCACCAACATCTTCCCTTGTCCTAATAATGCCCTTCTTCTTATTTTCCCTGGTCCCGCTTTAACAAAAACTGATTTAAAGATTGATTAAGCCGACAATATATCCGTTCTAAGTCTTCGCATCAAATACGCAAGTGGGGTCGTATATTCGAGATTTATCGGGCAAAAATGATGATTTATTGCAAACTTTTTTGAAGTAAAAAAAGTATGGCTCAACTTGGTTATGATGTGGAGCTTTTGGTGATGGTGATTTTCCTTCACGCGTGGGCATGTATTGGTACCCACAAGTGATGTTTAATGGAGAAATAAAAGAAATATATATATTTGTGGAAGGTGTTGCATATTAGTAGTAATTGTATAAGGTATTGATTTTTCAAAGGTTTTTTTGTGTCCTTTTCAATATTCAACCAACTATGTCCACGTAGAGAGAGAGAGAGGGAGAGTTTGATGTCATTTTTCGCCGGCCATGTGAAGTTTTTATGGGCAAGGTTGGTAAGGCACATCTTCCTAACTTAACTTTTTCGTTGCTTCTAGAAGATTTTGAACAAAATAATAATAATAATAAACAAAGGGGAAGCAAAAGAATCTATTTAGGTTGGTAACCCACCTCCATCCCTCCACATCTTTAGCCCACCTCATCTCGTGGACCCAAGTGGGCCTTCCTTTTTTGTGCTCCTCTCATGCTATTCTTGTTTTATATATATATATATATATATATATATATATATATATATATATTGATTTTGTTTTTTAATAACAAATAATTGACAAGAGAATAACTTCAGTTAGGTGTTAGTGTAAATTGGGTGTTTTGCATTTTCTAATAAGAAGTTGACACATCAATTTAAAACACCCAAAAAATATTATAACTCTTCACACCAAATAATTTTCGTTCTCTTTACAAAATACCTCATAGACAAAAAACACTCATTGATAAAACCACTGACAAAACCATCGAAACCATTATCTTAGTTGGTTTTGGAGACTCGAGCGTCGGGGGCTTGGAGATGGATGCTTAAAATGAATTGAGAAGTCTATGTGATTGATTTGAATTAAAAATACGGTATTTTGAAGCGAGTCTCATTCACAATACCATTAAAATACATGGAATCGTTGGACGGCAAAAGTGAATTTAATAATTTGATACAAATGAAAGATTTTGAGATTCGGTCCGCATCATTAAAGATTAGGTAAACCATAAAAGTCACGAGCTATGTGATCAATTGTTGTGTTGAGGGTGTTGGCACATATCCTTTAATATTTAAATATAAGAGGCAGGAGGCAGGAGGGCATATTGCATGCCACTTTTTTAATTAATTACCCAAACAAATATTGGAATACCTTTTTTATTGCCTAAATAAAGAGTACTAAAGACCTGCAGAATGACCTAATTTTTTTGGCAGCCCTTTGCTATTTTTATAAGGAGATTTGGGGAGTGTTTGGCAAGTTATAAAATAATGAAATAAATCTTCAACTTTCTTTACATACAATGTCTCATAATAAAATTAGGAGCTTCTTCATCCAAGAAAAATAAAAAAACTCTAGCGTTTAGCCCGAGATCATGAGTTGGAATCTTGTTTTAGTCATTCACCCTCATTTTTAAATTAAATATTTTACTTGATGGGCCTATTAAAAGAGAGTTTAAGCCTACACGTGAAGGAGAGTGTTAGAATATTTAATTAAATAATTAAATTTACCCATTACTATTAACTTAAGCTTTTAGGACAAGTAATACAAATTGTGATATAACACTATCTGTAATGCATTTCCCTCTTTTGTAGTCCCTACTCACAATGTGCCCTCAAAGCTGCTAAAGCTTCGGTCATTGTCGATCCAGTTGTAAGAGGTTCGGACGAACACGTGGATGCCAATATACGCTCGCCAAAGTCTCGAATTATCATTCCAATAACTATCTTTTTATTTGTTATATCTATCGCCGCATCTCAATTTATCTTTGCAATATCATAGGAGTTTTCCATAAATGTCATCGAGTAACATGATTGTCTTGTTGTCGTTTCCAGTCTTTTCAGAAACTTTATGGATCTGCACTTCTAACCAATTGAGAACTGAGAAGGATGAGTAGATTCTCCGCCAAGAAAAAAAAAAAATCAAATTTTGAAGAAAATAATAATAATAATAATAATATAGATTTAATAAAAAAGAATAGAAGAATTAAGTTGATTTTGTTTGATATGTTGTTCGACCAGCCTTTAATTGGACTAGATTTGAAGGCCATAGGAGGTGTCCATAGAGTTCTAGGCCACAATTGGTCCTTTGGGCCTAATGGGAAGGCAATTTGGAGCAAAAAGCCCAACTATAGTAAATCTGGAATTTCTGCAGATTTGTATCCCCTTAAAATATCCAAATTTTTGGACCTCTTTGGAGATTGAGCCCATAAAGCCCGGGGCACTATTTTCTTTGTTTTCGAATCACAGCGGGCCAAAACCGAGCAAACATCGGTAGAATTTCTGAAATTTCAGATTTGATGTCTTTCGTTTTGGGCCAAAACTTGAAGCCCACAGAGCCTAATTTTTTGGGCCAAAGTTAGAGTCACTTAGGAAGTCGTTTAACAGCTCAACAACCTTAAATTAGGGTTTCAGTAAATAGATACTTTCCATTTCATTTGAAATTGAGAGAATTATTTTCCCAAATTACCATGTGGCATGAGAATGGGACACTAATTTTGTTTATTTATTGCACATAATATGTGTCGGGAATTATAACTTACTGTCACATTTTCATGTGCCACCAATTTATAAATTTTGGCACATTATTATATATATGTGAGGACTTCTTGGCTTTCTGATATTCTCATTGCCATGCAGGACTATCTAGTATTCTCATGTGCAGGATATAATGTTCTGGACACTCTACTATTGATATTTAGTTATTTACTTCCCGACATTTAATCACACTTCCTTGTATTTTATTAGTGCTAGGACCTTTCTTTGTAGTGAAACCAGCAAACACGTACAATAGCTAACAAATTAAAAGTAAATCCAAACCCTAGAAAGTTCCAAAAAGAACCACACATCCTGAATATGCAAGAAATTTATGCATACGCAAATGACATCTAAACCCTACGAATTGAAAATAATAATAATAATAATAATAATAATAATTAAAAAATTAAAAAAATGCAAAAGGCACAAAATTGAAAGTTCAAATCAAAACTGAAGTATAGTTTATGCAATCTATAGCACAATCATCTTCAGAAGTGTGCTTATACGAGTTTCTTCCAAAGCCTTTTCTCTCAAGTGATTTCATATAAATGAAAGATTTTTTTTTTTTTTTTTTTTGGGGGGGATAAATGCAAAATTGATCCATATGGTTAGCCTAATTTTCAAATCACTTCCTGTAGTTTAAAAAATAATTTATAGGTCCCTAGGATAGGCTAAAATAACATTTTACTCCTTGAACTCATTTTCCGTTAAATAACTTAACGGAAACTGTTATATTGCCATATCACACCCAATAAAAATAAGACACATGTTCTTTTTTATTTATGTTTTTTAAAAATGACAAATAAGCTTTTTCACGTCATTTTGAGGCTCCAACATACACTCCACGTCAAATTAAATAAACATAATCCCTCTATATTCTCTGTGCCGCCGTCGTCTTCATCTTCCCCAACAATTATTGCTGTCGTCTTCATCTGCGCATGAGATTTGGGCATCTGCGTTTTTTGGTAGTGCTTTCTATGAAAACAATCTCTCCCTCTTTGTGTGTCTGATTTTTTTGTTTTTGTTCTATGGCAAGTGCTTTTTGATTTGTGTTAAATCGATGTTGGAAGATGGTGGATTTAAAAAGCAAATTGTAGGTTCATCTTTTAAAAAGTGATCTCTTTTTTCAGATATGCAATTGTTTTTTCCTTTTGTGGGGCTTGTTTTGTCCCTTAGTGTGCCTGTGTAAGATGATACTTGTGCTTGTAGGAATATTTATGTGTGGATGTAAGTCTTAACGGAAAACGCAGATGAAGATGATGGCAAAAATCGTTGGGGAAGGTGAAGACGACAGCGGCACAAGGGAGATAAAGGAATTATGTTTATTTAATTTGACGTGGAGTGTGTGTTGGAGCCTCAAAATGAAGTGGAAAAGCTTATTTGTCATTTTTTAAAAGCATAAATAAAAAATAGTACGTGTCTTATTTTTATTGAGTGTGATATGGTAATATAACGGTTTCCATTAAGTCATTTAACGAAAAATGAGTTCAGGGAGTAAAATGTTATTTTGGCTTACCCTATGGACCTATAAATTATTTTTTAAACCACATGGAGTGATTTGTAAATTAGGTCAATTACAAAGACTAATTTTGCATTTATCTCCTTTTTTTAGCAGATAAATGAAAGTTTTTAGTTGGAAAAAACAAGAAGGTAGTTTTTAAAGAATGGCAAGTTCTAATGACTTTAATTTGACAAGGCCAAGAGTTTGGTGCTCTTAAAAGCATAAACAACCTTGTGAGAGTACTACAAATTTTACTATTTAATTTGTTTCCTATAAATTTAAGGGTCCATAATTAATTAAACGCGTTTCTTAAGATAAACCATTTTGATCTAGTTGTGTGATCGCATTTGGTAGGATTAAGTACCACGATAATGTGTAATTAACCCTATCAAACATGGTACTTAGCCCACAATTATTCCAATGCTAATGGGAATTAACCAATAAAGTTTGATTTACGCTATCCAAAATTCCAAATGACACAAGACCAATATCAAGAGGCATGTGACGTCTACTCTAAGTTAAGAAAATTAAAAAAAAAAATAAAAAAGCCTCATAAATTTCCCTGAAGGAAGTTGACAAGTTGTTAATGTTCCTGTTACATTAATAGAATGTTGTTGGGTGCATGGAAGAGATGCGTAAACTGGTTCAAAATTCATGAGAACCAGTTTCTCTCCCCTCCTGCTCTCTAATCCTATCCCAACACACATATAGATGAGTAAATGGTGATTTTTGAGTATATTCTATAAATTTTGGCTAAAACCACATAATAGAGAGAGTTTAGGATGCTATAATAGGCTAAACAATGTGTTTTTTTTTTTTTTTTTTTTTTTTTTTTTTTATTATTATTTTTTTAAAACATGAAGTTCTAACACATTCGACAATTGAAGTATATTCCTGAAATTAGTGCAATTAATTAAGACACCATTAGATTTGAAAAATACTATTGCAGCTTTTATTACAATTTTCATACAATGATTAAACGTGACACTAACATGATTAAACATGTATAGTTGACTAGTAAGTCACTAACAAATTAAATTGATGAGTCAGATTTTTTGCTTAATCATTTCACCAATTCTGAACAGCCATGTCAGTTTGTAAGGAAATTTATGTTGATCAAGAATATTACCACATAGCCTATGGACAAGACCTTGGGCATATTTATAAGGAGTGTGCAACCCTCTCCTATAGAATCGGTTTTATGAGATGAGTTAGGCCCATAAATTTGTTCATGGTATCGAAGCCTATCACATGACGAATGGGACCCACGCTATTTACCCCGTGAAAAGGATCATGAAAAATACTAGCTTGCACATAAGGGAGGGTGTTGAGGAATAATTCCACATCACCTATGGACAAGACCTTGAGCATATTTATAAGGAGTTGGCAACTCTCTCCTATAGAACCAATTTTATGAGATGAGTTAGGCCCATAAATTTCTTCATAATATCAAAGCTTACTACATGACAAATAGGACCGATACTATTTACCCCGTGAGAAAGATCATGAAAAATACTAGCTTGCACGTGAGGGAGGGTGTTGAGGAATAATCACACATCGCCTATGGACAAGACCTTGAGCATATATATAAGAAGTTGGCAACCTTCTCCTATAAAACCAGTTTTATGAGATGAGTTAAGTTTATAAATTTCTTCAACTTGTAATAAAAATTGTAATACCTTTAGTAGCACTAATTAGATTTACAAAAGCTCGTTCCCTTAAACATATTTAGAGGCATCCTATAACCAATTGTATAAGCTTAGGTCTCTCTCTCTCTCTCTCTCTATATATATATATAAAGACATGAACATCATAAGGGCTATCTATCTTGGTGACACATTTTGTCGTGTGAGTTTCCTACGCAATGAAACTATGGGTGGGTATTGATTCCGTTCAGTTTGGTAGAGCCATTTTCGGTCGATTAACTGATATTGTTGGCTAAATCGGTTAATTCATTGATTAGATTTCGATAAGGATTTATTTCGAAAATTTCAGTTAAATGGATATTTCAGTTAAAATCGGTTTGGTTAATTAGTTAACTGTGAACTTTTTAATTGGGCTAAAAATTGATTGTGTTTGGGGGGTCCAAATTATTTTTTGGGCTAAAATAACTTATTGAACCAAACAAATTTTAAATGAGTCCATTAATTAACACAATAAGAGTCCACCATACATATATTCTACACTTCTACTAATAAATTGGTCATAGAATGTTTATTACGGTTAATTATCGATTAATTCGGTTAGTTATTAGTTAATTCGGTTAACCGACAAAAAAAAATTATACCGATTATCCAAACCGAATTGACGTCGGTATAAAAATCCTTAACTGATTACCGATTGACTTCTGGCGGTAGGCGGTTAATGTTGATTTGGTCATAGTTGGTAGGCGGTAAACGATTAATCTGTCCACCCCTAATTGAAACCCACACTGTAAGAAACTTCCTTTCTTTTTTTTTTTTTTTTTTTTTTTTGTCTTTACCGAGCTGGAAAAGTTGGTAGAAGTAGGTAGAGATAAACTGGAGTCGGGAGAGACATCGTGTGACCTTCCGTAATGTCAGTAACCAGAATTTCCTACCCTTTATGCATGTCCAACAAGATTAATGAAATACACTAATTTTTTTTTTGGTTAAATACTAAATTAGTTCATGGGGTTTCATTACTTTATTTTTTTCTCCATAGGATTTCATTTTTATCATAGAAGGTCCCTGTAGTTTTGATAATAGACCAAGTTAGTCCTCCGTCAGTTGACCGTTAGTTGACTTAACGAATTCCACGTGGACCAATCAAACGTTGACACGTGGCACTTACTTAATTTTTTTTTTTTTTTAAAAAAAAATGTATTTTCGAAAAAAAAAAAAAACAAAAAAAATTAGGGGTGGCTTGGCCATTTGGAGCCACCCCCTTTGGCCATGGGGGTG
>NC_081551.1:14553329-14558223 GCF_901000735.1 Corylus avellana | reverse complement strand
TTTTTTTTTTTTTTTTTTTTTTTTTTTTTTCGAAAATACATATTTTTTTTTTTCGTTAAGTCAACTAACGGTCAATTGACGGAGGACTAACTTGGTCTATTATCAAAATCACAGAGATCTCCTGTGATAAAAATGAAACCCTAAGGACTAATTTAGTATTTAACCATTTTTTTTCCTTTTTAAGTATAATGAAATAAATCAAAATTAAAATATAATAAATTAACCGGGAGTTAGTTAATCCTATTGTCGCAGTTATATATATATATATTCCTTCGCATCTAAAACCAATAAACTAAAAGTGAACCTTTTTTTAAGGTAATGAAAAATACCATAAAGCTCCCAATTATGAAAATGATTGGCCTATTATTTACAAGACTTTTTTTTTTTAAATGTAATCAGTGGATGAAGTTTTAATTGGGGATTATTTGGAACCTCTCTATGATATTCTAGGGATTATAAATATAAATTATCTAAGAAATTATTCACTTCTAGCACATTAACTAAAAGTAGAGGAAAAATGATGTACATACCAAAAATTTTATGAAACGATGGGTAACAAAATGATGTGAAGTTTATTCATTGGAAATGATCAAAACAAATTAAGATAAATATTATGAGTACCAATAAATAAGCTCCACATCAATTTAATATTCATCCCTTAGTAAAAAATTTAATATCCCTAACATTTTTCAAAATAGAGAACTAGAAACTGGCCATTGGTGAAGATATGCTGGATTCTTGTCGGTTTGTGCTACCCATAAGTCGATTTCTTCCTCAAGTCTTAGAACTTATTTTCACTTTCTGCTTTGACGTGCAGACCACTTTTTATTTTATCCTCTCGAAGTTGATGTATGTTTTAAAATCATAATTGGATCAAAAGTCAACAATAATCCATTTCAAATATAATAGTGTTTTAAAAATCACATCACATTTAAGAGAATAAAAAGAATGGTATATAACAGTACTCCAAAATAACACGAGAAAGTCACTAACAAGTACAATATGCATGGCAATCGGTGTTTTTTTTTTTTTTTTTTTCAATTCCTTTTTGGGAACCGATAGTAATACACATGCGTGCATGAAAATGTTATTTGTTGTTGCCTAAACGGTTAGTTGTTTGGTGTGAAGAAATCGACAGACATGTTGTTTGGTGATAAGAAAAAGGGAATGTATATATTACTTTCTACTAACACAATGTTCAAATTAAAAGACAACTGCCTTAATTAATTAATTAATACATATACATCCAAACTTTATTGAAACCTAAATACCATATTCAGACTTAGAATTATATATACATATATAGAGGATAACTTCTATAAGGAGGTGGTTTTTCTTTGTGCCCAGTGCCCACCGATGAACATTTGAAAGCATGTGATTTTTTTAGTTGTCAAATGTTCATTGGTGGGCACAAAGGAGGTGGTTTACACCACCTCTTTATAGAAGTTATCATATATATATATATATATATATATATATTACAAAAATTCATTCCCTAACATGATTTTTTAGATTTTTTACGTTACCTCCTATACATAATTTTAATAATTCTCAAGATACGTATGCTAACAGAATGTTTAGATAAATCTAAATTAGTGAGTTTTTATTTATTTAAATATATATATAAGTAACTTTTGCGTGAGAATTTAATAAAGTTTTTTTTCTTAATTTCAATAGGGGAAAAGATCATGAACTTTTTCTCTCTCTAACTTAATTCATATTTGTTATTTTCTATCATTGTTAAACCCTTATTTTTCTCACTTTTGTTTTATGTTTCTAAAACAAAATAATAATAATAATAATAATAATAATAATAATAATAAACAAACTAAAATTAATATAAAATACTCACAATCTCTTTTCTCATTTATGGCAAATAAAAAACAAAAAGAAAATCGTTAATTAAAAGTGCATTAACAAAAAAAGAGTAATTCTAAAAACCACATCTCATCCCTAAAAGCCACACTCCATCACATGGCTTGATGTCTAGTGTCCCCTATTAGTCTTTTAATTTTATTTTTCTTAATTAGTTGAAGTTCACACTTTTTGCAAGAATGAGACATCATGTTATTCAAACATGCTTTGGTCACCCTAACTCCATCCATCTAACTCCATCCATCCGTTCACTAAGGTCCCCAAGTAGATAAGAGTAACGCTATACTATCGTCTTTTTTATTCTCAAAATTATCAAATTATCTTAAAATCTCAATGCATAGCATTAATTACTTCTTTCAAATAATTGAAAGATTGCTTATTTTCCTTATTTGCTACGAAACGATATACTAATAACATGTGAGGCAAATAAGACGATCGAAGAAAAAAAAAATCGTGATAAAACCTACAAGGCTACAATAATTTCCTTTTGGCATTTTTCAAGTGCTATGCTTGTGTGTATACATATCTCGGAAGAGAGAAGTTCGGTTTTATACTTATATTCATATTTTATCCATTTTTGTATAAGAGATACGATGAAATTCACCATTAAAGCTGTACACTTCACATGTGATCCACGAATTTAACAGACAAAAAAGACAAAAATGTGAAGAAAAATAATATCAAACATATTTTATGTTGGAGTAAATACTTGAGCAAGATCACATTCATGTCATCATGTAGATCAAGAACATATCTTAGTTCCCAAAGCACCAAATTATAAGAAGGAATTTTTTTTTTTTAAAAAAAAAAAAATACACAAACCGTACCCCTACACCTACAACAACTACTACGGCTCTTTATTCATGATGATTACTCCTCCTGCATGCATATGGCCGGCCGTACGAGGGTGGTTGCGCGCAGCAGCTAACAAGCTAAGGCCTGGTGCAGAAACATCGGCAACGGAGTCCTTTGCAATCTCCGCCGGAGAAACCTTCATTCCTGCACACCAAAGCACAGTTGTGGTCACCCAAGCATGGCCCGTGGAACTTGTGGCTCTGTGACTCGCAAACTCTTCCCTCTGCTGGCTTCACCATCTCTTCTGCATATATCATACCAATAAACAAAAAATAAGCAAAGAAAACCAAATGGACCCAAAACAAAATGAAAAGAAAAGAATCAAGAGAGAGGCTTACGAGAAGCCAAGACTACGAGCAGCAAAAAGAGAAGCCCAAGCGATTTGCTGGCCATTATGATTTTCTTCTACTGAAACAGAGTAGAAATTGAAGGAGGTGAGATGTGTCAGGATGCGGAGGAGAGGGATGATATATATAGAGGAGCTGGAATGACACGGTACCATTGATGGTGTCACTGCACCAGATTAAAAGTAAGGTGACGGTGTAAGAACAAAATGTTAGAGGTATAACTATTTTGCCCGGTACTTTTACAAATATCGAAATTAGAAATAAAAAAAAAATTTTAAAGCAATAATTTTTATTTTGGTTATTCTTTTTATTTTGGTATTTTTTTAGAAATAAAAACTGTATTTTGCTTCAAAAACTTTTTCTTTATTTTTTAATTTAAAAAATAAAAAAATTCAAAATTCAAAAACTTTCTAAAACAATAATTTTTATTTTGGTCATTCTTTTATTTGGTATTTTTTTAAAAAAATAAAAACTGTATTTTTCTTCATAATAATGACCATTTTTTTAAAAAACACCAAATAAAAGAAGGACCAAAATAAAAATTATTGGTTAAAAACTTTTTTAATTTTTAATTTTGTAATTTTTTTAAATTAAAAAAAAAAAAAAAAAAAGTTGACCCCCAAATTAGCCCTAAGTTGGGACTTATCATTCCTTCTTGTAAGAAAGCCAGCTCTGTAAATTGAGTATGCATCTTCACGTGCAACGAGGCATGGCTTTCTTTCGTCCTACTTAAGGACAAAATCAAATAAAGTTTACGTGCTACTATAGTCTCTCTCTCTCTCTCTCTGTACTCGCCGCAGCAGCCGTTGCTTTTATCGCTTTAAATAGGATTAAATTAGTAGATCTCCTTCGTTACAGAGTTCATCGGATATTTTAGATTTTAATTTAATTTGAACCTCTCAAATTCAGAGATTCTCAAGGAATATCAAACAAATAATGTAATACTTATACTCAAATTTTATCCATTAATTTAATATATTTTATTAGTGTGACATTTATTTAAATAAGATAAATGTCACAATTTTATTAACTCTAATATTTTACGTTGATGGAATTTGGCTATTATTTATCAAAGAATTTGCAACATCAAAATTATTATTCAATTAGGAATATCCATATCAACGAGAAGTATAGAAATTTGCTACAAACGGGTTTGTAACTAATTCACACAAACTAATATAAAAAAGTAATATGTGTCTTTTAGCACGTGAGAATTACATATTTTTTTAATAGCTATGGGACACACATCACTTTATTATATATATTGGTTCATATGAATTTGTTACAAGCTAGTTTGTCTATGAAAGCATCATCATAAGTATTATTAATTACATGTTTTAATTCAGATTAATAAAATAAAATTTCTAGAAAAAGGTATATTAGATTCAGCCAAAAAGAAATGTTGTTTTTAAACCAAAATTTTTTAATTGAATACTTTCAACTCTTGTTGGATGTGAATTTTTTTTGTGATATGTTACATGCAAATCAATTTAGATTTAATCTAGAATTAAATAAATCAAGCAAAAGAGAATTTTCATAGACATATGTCCATGATATTTTCGGCCAAGAGGAATATTTTTTAAACTAAGATTAGAAGTTAACCTAAAAGTTTGATGAAATTAATATAGATGTAAGGGGAAACTTCACTTACATCCCAAACTTTCGCGCTTTTTACAGACACCCCTCATTGTTCAAAAACTCTCACTTTAATGTATCAAAATTTTATTTTCTTTTACTTTGCCCCTTCCGTTAGGATTTTCTGTGAAATCCTAACGGACCGGTGTTAAATTACAAAAATATCCTTATTTTTTATTAAA
>NC_081551.1:14550884-14553229 GCF_901000735.1 Corylus avellana | reverse complement strand
CTTAGTGTGCCTGTGTAAGATGATGCTTGTGCTTGTAGGAATATTCATGTGTGGATGTAAGTCTTAACGGAAAACGCAGATGAAGATGATGGCAAAAATCGTTGGAGAAGGTGAAGACGACAGCGGCACAAGGGAGATAAATGGATTATGTTTATTTAATTTGACGTGGAGTGTGTGTTGGAGCCTCAAAATGAAGTGGAAAAGCTTATTTGTCATTTTTTAAAAGCATAAATAAAAAATAGTACGTGTCTTATTTTTATTGGGTGTGATATAGTAATATAACGGTTTCCGTTAAGTCATTTAACGAAAAATGAGTTCAGGGAGTAAAATGTTATTTTGGCTTACCTTATGGACCTATAAATTATTTTTTAAACCACATGGAGTAATTTGTAAATTAAGCCAACTACAAAGACTAATTTTGCATTTATCCCCCTTTTTTTTAGCAGATAAACGAAAGCTTTTAGTTGGAAAAAACAAGAAGGTAGTTTTTAAAGAATGGCAAGTTCTAATGACTTTAATTTGACAAGGCCAAGAGTTTAGTGCTCTTAAAAGCATAAACAACCTTGTGAGAGTACTACAAATTTTACTATTTGTTTCCTATAAATTTAAGGGTCCGTAATTAATTAAACGTGTTTCTTAAGATAAACCATTTTGATTGAGTTGTGTGATCGCATTTGGTAGGATTAAGTACCACGATAATGTGTAATTAACCCTATCAAACATGGTACTTAGCCCACAATTATTCCAATGCTAATGGGAATTAACCAATTAAGTTTGATTTACGCTATCCAAATGACACAAGACCAATATCAAGAGGCACGTGACGTCTACTCTAAGTTAAGAAATTTAAAAAATAAAATAAAAAAGCCTCATAAATTTCCCTGAAGGAAGTTGACAAGTTGTTAATGTTCCTGTTACATTAATAGAATGTTTATTTGGGTGCATGGAAGAATGCGTAAACTGGTTCAAATTTCCATGAGAACCAGTTTTCTCTCCCTCTCTTGCTCTTCATCCTATCAACACACACATATATAAATGGTGATTTTTGAGTATATTCTATAAATTTTGGCTAAAACCACATAATAGAGAGTTTATTGAGGATGCTATAAGAGACTTAAAAAATGTGTTTTTATTTTATTTTTTGTATTATTATTTTTTTAAAACGTGAAGTTCTAACACATTCGACAATTGGAGTATATTCCTAAAATTAGTGCAATTAATTAAGACACCATTAGATTTGGAAAATACTATTGCAGCTTTTATTACATTTTTCATACAAATTTTGTGACAATTTATAATTGGTGATAAAATGATTAAACGTGTATAGTTGACTAGTAAGTCACTAACAAATTAAATTGATGAGTCAGATTTTTTGCTTAATCATTTCACCAATTATAAACAGCCATGTCAGTTTGTAAGGAAATTTATGTTGATCAGGAATATTACCACATAGCCTATGGACAAGACCTTGGGCATATTTATAAGGAGTGTGCAACCTTCTCTTATAGAATCAGTTTTATGAGATGAGTTAGGCCCATAAATTTGTTCATGGTATCGAAGCCTACCACATGATGTATGAGACCCACGCTATTTACCATGTGAAAAGGATCATGAAAAATACTGGCCCACACATAAGGGAGAGTGTTGAGGAATAATCTCACATCACCTATGGACAAGACTTTGGGTGTATTTATAAGGAGTCAGTAACCCTCTCCTGTAGAACTAATTTTATGAGATGAGTTAGACCTATAAATTTCTTCATGGTATCAAAGCCTATTACAGGACAAATGAGACCGATACTATTTACCCCGTAAGAAGGACCATCAAAAATACTGGGCTTGCACGTGAGAGAGGGTGTTGAGGAATAACCTCACATCGCCTATGGACAAGACCTTGGGCATATATATAAGGAATTGGCAACTCTCTCCTATAAAACCAGTTTTATGAGGTAAGTTAGGTCCATAAATTTCTTCAACTTATAGTAAAAATTGTAATACCTTTAACAGCACTAATTAGATTTACAAAAGATCGTTCCCTTAAACATATTTAGAGGCATCTCTATAACCAATTGTATAAGCTTAGGTATATATATATATATATATATAAAGACATGAACATCATAAGGGCTATCTATCTTGGTGACACATTTTGTCCAGTGAGTTTCCTACGCAATGAAATTAGGAGTGGGTATTGATTCGGTTTAGTTTGGTAGAGCCATTTTCAGTCGATTAACTGATATTGTTAATTAAATCGGTTAATTCAATGATTACATTTCGATAAGGATTTATTTCAAAAGTTTCGGTTAAACGGATATTTCAATTAAAATCGGTTTGGTTAATTGGTTA
>NC_081551.1:14548202-14550784 GCF_901000735.1 Corylus avellana | reverse complement strand
TTTATTTATTTATTTACTTATTATTAATATACATAACCTATTAATTGAAGGAAGCTTACCAGACTGCGATTTCCATTCACACACACAGATATATATATAGAATAGGCCTGAAAACTCTGTCGTTCCAATACAGAGCGTGAGTATCATCATTTTGATTCTACAATATATTCAAAGAATAAAACAAGCATGCCCGCACATAGCTGGCTAGGTATCATGAACGATGTAATCTGTTTTTCTGGTATCATAACAATTTTTTATACCATTTGTTTAGTACGCTATTTCGATATATCTTTATATATATATATAGTGTTGATCATCATGTGGGTCTACCTTGATTGTTCATAAACTATATATTTGTGTCGTCCTAATCATGTTGCTTTTGCTGAAATGATTTCACTTGATTTTAGTGATCGACTGTTTTTTTATTAGGCCATTCAACCTTCAAAAGTTAAAATAAATTTAATTGCATTCACATTAGCTAGACAATGTGCATATAATATATTATATTATAGGATAATGCTATGTATTCTCCTTATATGCCCATATAATATATTATATTAACTAGACAATAAGGGTATTTTTAAAATTTTTTAAAGAAAGCATGCCATCATGTGATTCCGCCTCTGTATCCATTTTTTAGCATTATACTTAAAATCATTATTAAATTTTAGAAAGATTATAAATTCAAAAATAAGTTTTACTGTCACGTGAAAGAGTGTATGGTAAAGTAATAATACAAGAGTATATATAGCATATATGTATGTTAACCCATGCTAAAATATAATGGGCACCCAATGTGAACGCATATTAAACCTCATTTGCTGGAGATGTGGATTTTAGATATCTTTGGATATCTCTCCTGAATTGGGGGATTTTTTTATTATTATTATCCAAGTCGTTCAAATAATGAAAAAGGTGAAAGAAGACAGGCATAAGAACTTTTGAGATTCTGAAAGATATTAAAGAAGATTTGCTTAAAGGCCGAAATAGTGATTTTGAAAGATGTCTATGACTATGAGATTGCTTTTAGCCTTAAAAAATAAATAAAAAAATAAAAAAATTTGACAATCTCTTGATAGTGATGGTACATTTTGAAGCAGCTTCTCGTTATCTTTCTTTACATCCAGCCCAATCAGGTCATTACCACCAATCAAACAAAAATCCCAAAATTCAACAATTATCATAACCAAACAAACACACAAGAACAACCTAGATCAACACAAATCACTATCACCCAATCAGCCATCAATTTCCAGAGGAAACCAAAAATCAACACCCACAATTATCCACAATCCCAAAAATTCCAATAAAAGCCTAACCAACCCAGTTGTCACTAAGCTTCGTCGGAGCTGGGTGGGTCGCAGGTCCACCACTCCAACCGTTGCCCCACCGACGACGGTCAGCACTACGATCCACAACCGTGCCTCCCTCGCCCTCTCTCACACACAGACCCACAATTTAAGGTACATGTTACTGGTGGTACATGTACCTTCAATTTTTCTCTTACTTAATTTTCAAAACAGTTTAGAAAATCTTTAGTAATACTAATATTTGAAAATAAATTTCAAAAATATGTTTCTAGGTAAACAAAATTTGCACGTTAATGTTCAACAATCATAACAAAATAAACCGGAAAGAGAAGTTTTAAGTGTTAGAGTATCTCCAGCAGTGTATCTAAAAGGGGAATATTAGTTATATTTAACTATTTTTGCCATTTTTTTGCTCTAGTAGACTAGATTGAATATAATATTATTTCCACATTATTCTCTCTCTTCTCTCTCCCTCAATGTTTCTCTCTCTTCTCTCTTCTCTTAACTGTTTGGTTCAGCACAACCTTCCTTGGTCATTTAGAGACTCACTTTCTCCAACAAGAAAGTTCATCTACACTCCCATTTTGTTGAGACACCGGCAATATTGGTTCTCATTGTTATCGTGATTCATTCTCATTCCTCAACATTATTGCCATTGTTATTGTTTTGATGTTGTCCTTGCTGCCCCTCTTGGATTTCAGACCAATAGAGCATGACCAAAGAGGGCATGGATTTCTCGACTGCGTTACTATTCCCTTCTCAACATGACACAAAAGGGTATGGCTGGTAATAGAAATCATACCGAGGAGAGGATGAAGGGGTTCATATAGTAGCTAGAGGTTTTGACAGTGTGATCGATCCAATGGGACCTGCGCTCGAGCGCACTACCAGAGAAAATCTAGACGAGCGCAGGCTTGCGCTCGTGTGCACAAGAAGAAGACTCGATCACATCTGCGATTGAGCACAAAAGACATATGATCGATTGCAAGTATGCGGTCAAGCGTACACGGGTTGCGATCGAGCGCACAGAAGAAAAGTCAGCTGCGGCCAAAATTCTCTTTCCTTCCATGTTAGGGTTTTCCTAGTCCTAGTTGCACTAGGACTAAACCCTACAATTTTACTAGGGTTTCTAGGATTTTTAGAGTATTCCTAAGCCTATAAATAGACCTTTAAGGTAGACACAAGGAGATAGACAATCTTGGGGAGAGGAATTGGAGGCTAATTCAATTAGTCATTTTCGGTTTCTTCTTTTCCTTTTCTTTTTAATTTTAT
>NC_081551.1:14544331-14548102 GCF_901000735.1 Corylus avellana | reverse complement strand
CAATCTAGCCCTATTAAAGAGTTAGTTATACATAATTAAAAGAAAATTAAAAAGAAAAGGAAAAGAAGAAACCGAAAACGACTCATTGAAGTAGCCTCCAATTCCTCTCCCCAAGATTGTCTATCTCCTCATGTCTACCTTAGAGATCTATTTATAGGCTTAGGAATACGCTAGAAATCCTAGAAACCCTAGTAAAATCGTAGGGTTTAGTCCCAGTGCAACTAGGACTAGGAAAACCCTAACATGAAAGGAAAGAGAATTCTGGCCGAGCTGACTTTTCTCCCGCGCGCTTGATCACATACTTGCAATCGATTGTATGTCTTTTGCGCTCAATCGCAGATGTGATTGAGTCTTCTTCTTGTGCACACGAGTGCAAGCCTGCGCTCGTCTAGATTTTCTCAAGTAGTGTGCTCGAGCGCAGGTCCCATGCGATCGATCACACTGTCAGAACCTCTAGCTTTTCTCAAATTTGTCTTTTATGCTCAAATTTTCCAAAAGTGCTTTCTTTTCTTCCAAAAACCTATAAAACAAAGAAAATACAAAAAGAAAATAAAATTGCATAAACTAACAAAACAAAGGAATTAACAAATATAAATTAAGGGGCTAAAATGTGAATATTTTAGCACTTATCAACCATCATACATTAAAAAAAAAAAAAAAAAAAAAAAAAATCATAAATTAAGATACAATCAAACCATTGTTACTTGTAAAGGGTTACATCAACACCCTACTAGAGAATTAGTTGCTCATCGCGGTGCTAGGATGGTCTTCTACCATATTCATTTTCTCTTCAACTCTTCAAGCCTCCAAGAAGAAATTTATCTGAATTATCGCTCTAGAACTGAGCACCCCCTTCTTGACAAGTTTGTGGCCTATTATAGGGTTTAAAATAAACCCTAAGAGCCCTTGGAGTCCCTGAAACCCTGGATTTCCGTCCCCTAAAACAACACAAGATCAAATAAATAACAACATTAAGGATTAACAAATGCAAGTTACAGGGCTTGAATGTGCAACATTCAGCGCTTACCAATCGGTTTGATGGAACTTATTGTGGCAAAAGAAGATGCATTTCCTCCTAGCTAGTTTGAGGGTGGCTTATGTGCTAACAACTCCGAAGCCTATAGCACACGACTACAAGACAATTGCTGAGACTCGGGCAAGGATGAAGTTGGAGTAGGATGACTACATCTGCAAGGGCCACATTTTCAATGCTATGGTGGATTCTCTGTTCGACATCTACCACAACATTTGTGATGCACTCGAGGGTAACTAGCTTTTAGAAAATGTTACAAATAAGAAGTTCTTGGCCTCTAAATTTATGAATTATAAAATGATTGATACTAGACCTATTGTTGAACAGTTTAACAAAATTCTACACGTTTTGAGTCAATTTAGTCAGCATAACATGAAGATAGATGAGGAAATTGTTGTCTCATCCATCATTGACAAACTCCCTTCCTCCTGAAAAGAACAAAAGAAAATTCTAAAACACAAAAAGGCAGAGATAATTGTTGATCAGTTAGGCCAGCACTTTCAAATTGAGTAAGAATTGAAGATAAAAGATAATGAAGAATAAGGATTGCTTGCTATCATTGTGGCAAGCCAGGCCACTTCGAGAAGAATTGTCATTTTCTGAAGAAGAAATAGCAAGCTTCTGAATCAAAAGAGTTTGTGGCCATGATATCTAAGATCTACATGCTTGAAGAAGATGGTTCGTGGTGGATTGACTCATGTGCTTCAAAGCATGTCTGCAAGGAAATGAGTCTATTCAAGACCTTTGAAGTAATGAAGGATGGCTGTATTCTCTACATGGGAAATTCATCCATTGTTGTTGTTAAAGGCAAAGGACCAATGAATCTGGAATTCACTTCTGGAAAAGTTCTTACTCTAACTAATGTGTATTATGTACCAAAAATTAGGAAGAACCTCGTGTATGGGAGTTTTTTTAATAAATTCGGATTTAAGTGTTTTTGAGTTAGATCAATTTGTGTTGACCAAAGGGGGTGTTTTTGTTGGGAAGGGTTATTTGTTTGAGGGTATGTTCAAATTGAATTTGGTTAATAAAGTTTATAATTCTGCTTATATGAATGACTCAATTTCTTTGTGGCATAAAAGATTATGGCATGTTAATACTAGAAGATTGCATGATATGTGTGTTTTAAATTTAATTCCTAATTTTGTTAATGATATGGTTGATAAATGTAGAATATGTTTGCAAACAAAGATTACCACAAAATCTTTTTCGAAAATTGATAGATTTTCTACATTATTACAACTTGTGCAGAGTGATGTTTGTGATATGCATTTTAAACAAGACGTGGAAAGAAGCAAGAAATGAAGTCTCAAGATGCTGCATTTTGACGGTACATGTTGCATTTTGGAAAGAAGCAATAAATGATGAGATTGATTCAATAATAGGAAACAACACGTGGATATTAGTAGACCCATCCCCTGGTTCCATTCCAATTGGTTGTAAATGGATTTTTAGAAAGAAATTGAAGGTAGATGGAACCATAGAAAAATTCAAAACAAGATTAGTAGCTAAAGGTTTTAAACAAAAAGAAGGTTTTGATTATTTTGATACTTATGCTCATGTTGCTAAGATTGCTACCATTAGAACATTAATTGCATTAGCATCTATTTATAAATTCGAAGTTCATCAAATGGATGTTAAAACTGCGTTTTTGAATGGTGAGCTTGAAGAAGAGATTTATATGCATTAACCGGAGGGATTTGTTTTGACTAATCAAGAACGAAAAGCTTGTAAATTGGTTAAATCCCTCTATGGTCTTAAACAAGTTTCTAAACAGTGGCATGAAAAGTTTGATAAAGCTGTGATTGCAAAAAGATTTAAAATTCATGATTCTGATTAGTGCATAATAGTAAGTTTTATAAAAATCAATTAGTCATTATATGTTTAAATGTTGATGACATCTTGATTTTTGAGACTAATTATGAAAGCATTGAAAATACTAAGAAATTCTTGTCTTCCAGCTTTGACATGAAAGACTTGGGTATTGCTGATGTAATTCATGGTATTATAATTATTAGAAATGAGAATTGATTAGTTTTTAATCGGTCTCATTATGTTGAAAAGGTTCTTAAAAGGTTTAATCAATTTGATTGCAAACCTATGACTACACCTTTTGATGCTAGCATGAAATTGTATCATAATATTGGTCTCTCTATAGATCAATTGAAAAATGCTTGAGTTATTGGATGTTTGATGTATGCAATGACATGCACTAGCCCTCACATTGCATATGCAGTGGGTAAAATAAGTAAATATACTAGTAACCCTAGTTATATTCATTGGATTTTTGTGCACAGGATTCTTAAATATTTAAAAAATACCATGAATCATGGTATATTAAACAGTGGATATCCTATAGTATTGGAAGGATATACAAATGCTAATTGGATCACAGAGAATGATGATCACAAATTAATCAGTGGGTGGATTTCCACTCTTGTGGAGGAGCTATCTCCTGGGGTTCTAAGAAACAGATCCTTATTACAGACTCCACCATGGCGGTAGAGTTTGTGGTTTTGGCTTCTTATAGCAAAGAAGCTGAATGGTTGATAAATTTATTAATATAAATTCCTATATGGCCTAAATCTATGTCTCCCTTTACATTGTGATAGTCAGGCTACGTTATCGCGGGCTTATAGTCATATTTATAATGATAAATCAAGGCATATTGGTTTAAGGCATAGTTATGTAAGGCAATTAATCACTGATGGAATAATTACCATTGATTTTGTGAGATC
>NC_081551.1:14493619-14544231 GCF_901000735.1 Corylus avellana | reverse complement strand
CTGGTTCAAAGTTTATTTACCATGTTATTCTGATTAGCTTTGACATATTATCACTAAGTGAATGTTCAAGTCTTCAAGACACCTTCATTTATGCATGAGTTTTTATATTCTAGTTAAGTTATTTTTTGATTTTGAAAATGGTGGGGGATTATTGAAATATTTTCAATATATATATATATTATTTTGTGTATTTGGAGTTTTAAAATGGAAGGTTTTAAAGAGCATTGAATGAAGAGAGTTTTACATTTGAAAGAGAGAAAGTGGAGCTGACATTTATAAGGCCCAACAAACTTTAAGCTATTAGAATTGCTTAGGTGTATACACACAAGTGAATACTCTAGTACAGTGCGAAGCACCGGACGCACACGCACACGCGCGCTCGTGGCAAGGGCTTGGCACCTTAATGGCGCACTTGGTATTTAGCATCGGAGCGATCTAATCATGATCATTTATTTTTAGACAGTCAAAATTGTTCGATCTAGTGGTTTGATCTAAACGGTAAGATACTTCTCAGGTAAATCCAGTGGTTGGATTTACTGGATTGTAAATAAAGTTAATTTTAGTAAATCCAGTGGTTGGATTTACTGGATTGTAAATAAAGTTAATTTTAGCTAAAATTAACTTTGATCAATGGTTGAGATTTAATCTCAACTACTATATGAACCCCTTCATCCTCTCCTCGGTATGATTTCTATCACTAGTCATACCCTTTTGTGTCATGTTGAGAAGGGAATAGCAAAGCAGTCGAGAAATCCATGCCCCCTTAGGTTATGCTCTATTGGTCAGAAATCGAAGAGGAGCAGCAAGGACAACATCAAAACAATAACAACGGCAATAATGTTGTGGAATGAGAATGACTCGCGATAACAATGGGAACCAATGTTGCCGGTGTCTCAACAAAATGGGAGTGTAGATGAACTTTCTTGTTGGAGAAAATGAGTCTCCAAAGGTCCAAGGAAGGTTGTGCTGAACCAAGCCGTTAAAAGAAGAGAGAAGAGAGAGAAACGTTGAGGGAGAGAGAGAAGAGAGAAAATAATGTGGAAATAATATTATATTCAATCTAGTCTACTGGAGCAAAAAAATGGCAAAAATAGCTAAATATAACTAATATTCTTATTTTAGATACACTGCTGGAGATACTCTAACACTTAAAACTCCTCTTTCCAGTTTATTTTGTTATGATTGTTGAACATTAACGTGCAAATTTTGTTTACCTAGAAACATACTTTTGAAATTTATTTTCAAATATTAGTATTACTAAAGATTTTCTAAACTGTTTTGAAAATTAAGTAAGAGAAAAATTGAAGGTACATGTACCACCAGTAACATGTACCTTAAATTGTGGGTTTGTGTGTGAGAGAGGGCGAGGGAGGCACGGTTGTGGATCGGAGTGCTGACCGTCGTCGGTGGGGCAACGGTTGGAGTGGTGGACCTGCGACCCACCCAGCTCCGATGAAGCTTTGTGACAACTGGGTTGGTTAGGCTTTTATTGGAATTTTTGGGATTGTGGATAATTGTGGGTGTTGATTTTTGGTTTCCTCTGGAAATTGATGGCTGATTGGGTGATAGTGATTTGTGTTGATCTAGGTTGTTCTTGTGTGTTTGTTTGGTTATGATAATTGTTGAATTTTGGGATTTTTGTTTGATTGGTGGTAATGACCTGATTGGGCTGGATGTAAAGAAAGATAACGAGAAGCTGCTTCAAAATGTACCATCACTATCAAGAGATTGTCAAATTTTTTTATTTTATTTTTTAAGGCTAAAAGCAATCTCATAGACATCTTTCAAAATCACTATTTCGGCCTTTAAGCAAATCTTCTTTAATATCTTTCAGAATCTAAAAAGTTCTTATGCCTGTCTTCTTTCACCTTTTTCATTATTTGAACGACTTGGATAATAATAATAAAAAAAAAATCCCCCAAGTCAGGAGAGATATCAAGAGATATCTAAAATCCACTTCTCTAGCAAATGAGGTTTAATATGCATTCACATTTGGTGCCCATTATATTCTAGCATGGGTTAACATACATACATGCTATACTCTTGGATTATTACTTTACCATACACTCTTTCACGTGACAGTAAAACTTATTTTTGAATTTATAATCGTTCTAAAATTTAATAATGATTTTAAGTATTATGCTAAAAAATGTATACCGAGGCGGAATCACATGATGGCATGCTTTCTTTAAAAATTTTTAAAAATACCCTTATTGTCTAGTTAATATAATATATTATATGGGCATATAAAGAGAATACATAGCATTATCCTATAATATAATATATTATATGCACATTGTCTAGTTAATGTGAATGCAATTAAATTTATTTTAACTTTTGAAGGTTGAATGGCCTAATAAAAAAACAGTCGATCACTAAAATCAAGTGAAATCATTTCAGCAAAAGCAACATGATTAGGACGACCCAAATATATAGTCTATGAACAATCAAGGTAGACCCATGTGATCAACACCATATATAAATATATATATATATATATATATCGAATTAGCGTACTAAACAAATGGTATAAAAAATTGTTATGATACCAGAAAAACAGATTACATCGTTCATGATACCTAGCCAGCTATGTGCGGGCATGCTTGTTTTATTCTTTGAATTGTAGAATCAAAATGATGATACTCACGCTCTGTATTGGAACGACAGAGTTTTCAGGCCTATTCTATATATATATCTGTGTGTGTGAATGGAAATCGCAGTCTGGTAAGCTTCCTTCAATTAATAGGTTATGTATAATAATAATAAGTAAATAAATAAATAAAGAATTAAAAAAGAAAAAGAAAAAAAGTAGTAGCTAGTAATCTTTAAATAATTGACCAAAATTTGAACAAATATAAATAAAATACGTGACATAATATAAATAGTATTAGTTAAAAAAATATGGTATGTAAGATGTTTTTTTTTTATGGAGTATGTAGGGTTAATCATATGTTTAAGATATTTTGAAATAAGAGTAAAGCTATACTATCGTCTTTTTTATTCTGAAAATTATCAAATTATCTTAAAATCCCAATGCATAGCATTTAATTACTTCTTTCAAATAATTGATAGATTCCTTGTTTTCCTTATTTGCTACGAAACGATATACTAATAACAACATGCGAGGCAAATAAGACGATCGAAGAAAAAAAAAAAAAACAAATCGTGATAAAACCAAACCAACAAGGCTACAATAATTTCCTTTTGGCATTTTTCAAGTGCTATGCTTGTGTGTATACATATCTCGGATGAGAGATGTTCGGTTTTCTACTTGTATTTATATTTTATCCATTTTTGTGTAAGAGATAAAATTCACCATTAAAGCTGCGCACTTCACATGTGATCCACAGATTTTATTTTACTTTTTTACATGCCCCCACACAAAAAAGGAGGAGGTTTTAATAACACCACACTGATTGAACTTTTCTACAGGTGATGTGATCCACAGATTTAACGGACAAAAAAGACAAAAATGTGAAGAAAAATAATATCAAACACATTTTATGTTGGAATAAATACTTGAGCAAGATCACATTAATGTCATCATGTAGATCAAGAACATATCTTAGTTCCCAAAGCACCAAATTATAAGGAAAAAAAAAAGTGAAGAAAACTGGCTAAAATAAAAGGCAAATATAGTTTCTTAACTGGAATAAAAAGCTGAAAACACACAATTCCATCGGGCAAGGAGGTCATGACTAGATGACACCCGACCAAACGGAAGAGAATGCTTATTTACGCTTTCACAACACAAATACACAAACCGTACCCCTACACCTACAACAACTACTACGGCTTTTATTCATGATGATTACTCCTCCTCCTGCATGCATGTGGCCGGCCGTACGTACGTGGTTGCGCGCGCAGCAGCTAACAAAGCCTGGTGCAGAAACACCGGCGACGGAGTCCTTTGCAATCTCCGCCGGAGAAACCTTCATTCCTGCACACCAAAGCACAGTTGTGGTCACCCAAGCATGGCCCGTGGAACTTGTGGCTCTGTGACTCGCAAACTCTTCCCTCTGCTGGCTTCACCATTTCTTCTGCATATATCATACCAATAAACAAAAAATAAGCAAAGAAAACCAAATGGACCCAAAACAAAATGAAAAGAAAAGAATCAAGAGAGAGGCTTACGAGAAGCCAAGACAACGAGCAGCAAAAAGAGAAGCCCAAGCGATTTGCTGGCCATGATTATTTTCTTCTACTGAAATAAAGTAGAGATTGAAGGAGATGAGATGTGCCAGGAAGCGGAGGAGAGAGATGATATATATAGAGGAGCTGGGAATGACACGTACCATTCATCGTGTCAGTGCGCCAGATTAAAAGTAAGGTGACGGTGAGGATAGTAACAAAACCAGCTCTGTAAACTGAGTAAGCATCTTCACGTACAACGAGGCATGGCTTTTTTTCGTCGGTATGTAAGGACAAAATCAAATAAAGTTTACGCGCTACTATTGGCTCTCTCTCTCTCTCTGTACGCGCCGCAGCAGCCGTTGCTTTTATCGCTTTAAATAGGATTAAATTAGTAGATATCCTTCGTTACAGTGTTTTAGCTTTTTAGGCGGAGCCTTCTGGTTGGTTCATCGGATATTTTAGATTTTAATTTGAACCTCTCAAATTCAGAGATTCTCAAGGAATATCAAACAAATAATGTAATACTTATACTCAAATTTCATCCAGATTATATTATTGAGACACTTATTTAAATAAAACAAGTTTCATAATTTTATTAATTTTGATATTTTAAGCTATCATAATCTGTTAAGCTAGTTGATGAAATTTGGCTAATTTTTTTTTGGTAATTACCTTTTCCTCTCATTAAGTACAACACATTGTCAATTTGTCCCATAAACTAACAATCCTACTGCTGACCCCATTAAACTACTATTTTGTGTCCAAAACTCTCATTTCGTTAGTCAAAGGCGTTAAACTTAGACAGTCAAAGTGACAATTCGTTGTAGTTTATAAGGCAAAGTAACAATGAGTTATAGTTCAAGGGAACAAAGTGATAATGCGTAGGGAGTCGTCAGGGCCGGCTCAATGTATTTAGGGGCCTTAGGCGAAATTTTGAAATTGGACCTTATTTTTTAAAATATTTAAATATTAATTAAATAATATTTATTTTAATAATATTATTATATTTTAATAATATTATTATTATTTTCATTCTTATTGTTATTTCATAACTTCTAAGTTTAACTTTTAATTAATTACCCAAAAAAATTGATGTGGCATTTTTTTTTTTGGGATTAATTGGTCTTATTTTGCAAGTGCTTATTATATTGAGGCCTTATTTTAGAGACCTTAAATTTTTATGAGAAAAAATTTTAAGCCTTATTTAAAAAAATAAAATAAAATTAGGCCTTAAGTTAAAATAAAATTAAAATTTTTTTAGGCCTTATTAAAAAATTTTTTGGGCCTGACCAATTAGGGGCCTTAGGTGACTGCCTCAGTGGCCTAGCCATTGAGCCGGCCCTGGGAGCCGTACAGAAAAGGCCTAGACGGTGGAAACTACAGGCAGTCTCTCAAGTCCGACTGAACCATAGCTTGACCTAACCCCACCAAGACATCAATGAAAATTCAAGGCGGCTAATACTAATTAAGCATATGTAAGGATTCTCTATTTCGAAAATTCGAACTCACACCCTAATACATGTCCTAACATCGGGCAAAATTACAGGCAGTCTCTCAATTCCGACTGAGTTATAGCTTGACCCAACCTCACCAGGGCATCAATGAAAATTCAAGGCGGCTAATACTAATTAGGCATATGTAAAGATTCTCTATTTCGAAAATTCGAACTCACACCCTAATACATATCCTAACGTCGGGCAAAACTAAGATTGTTCTGACAGCGTATAATAGCAACAGAAACTAAGAATTGAAGATTGAAAAAGAAATTTAGGAAGAAAGAAAATAACAAATAGAAAAGAGAAAGTCTCTAATTGCCCCAAATAAGCAAACAGATAAATAACTCTGAAATACTCAAATTTAATTGAAAATATAAACTGAAGTTGAAAAATAACAAAGACTAGATACCTTTATATAGAGTAGACACCTCCTAAATTAACAAGAAAATGAAAAGCAAACCTAATTGGAAAAGAAATACAAATCCTAATAGAAAAAGGAAAATAAATCCTAATAGGAAAAGAAAACTCCAATCTTTATTGAAGAATGACAACTAAAACACACATGCATAATTAAAATAACAATTTTTTCAAATTTCTCTTACATTATATCCTAACCACTTAAAAAAAAATTTGGACCATAAAATCGAGGGTCTTTGAAGATTTCTTTTGAAACTATGACTAAATTGCTGTAAAGATTAATTTTGTGTTATAGATTTTGTAATTTTTGGTTTTTGTGACAAAGAATTTACTTGTCGCTTGTTCTTGCTTACCTTAAAAATAAATAGATAAAGGACAAAGAAAGTAACATCTTAGATGACAGTGAGAATCCTGTCACGTGTTAATTGCAATCCTTTTTAGGGACATGCCGTACCATGCGTTAAATAATTTTACCTTTCTTAATAAATTGATGTTCCCAAAAAGAGTACGTGACCAATGCGCTCAATTTGGTTTCATTTAAATGATTTATAAATTATTTTGTGTTTAGCAAATAGCTATCTTTCACTCTTTTTTTTTTTTTTTTTTGTTGAAAATTTATGTAATTTATTTATATTATCACTCAATTCATAATGTCCTTCTAAATTTTTAATTGTGATAATATTCCTCACAAATTATCAAAACATTGATAATATTCTCCAAGACTAGCCAAAAGATAAAAATACCTTTATAGATTTTTCAGTAAAACAAAAATACTCCTATGAATTTTTTTTTTTTAAAAAAAAGATAAAAAAAAATTTTAATTAATTTTTTTTTTCTAAAAAAAGTAAAATTTTAATTTAAAAAAATGTTTAAATGAAAATTTGTAATTTTCTTTTGAAACAGAAATTTTTATTTATTTTTTTAAAATAAGACTTTTTTAATTATGTTTAAAAAATGAATTTTATTTTTTTATTTTTTATTTTTTAGTAGATCTCCTTCGTTACAGTGTTTTTGCTTTTTTGGCATAGCCTTCTAGTTATCAGATATTTTAGATTTTAAATTTGAACCTCTCAAATATTTTAGGAATAAATGTAAAATAATTTACCTGATTTGTAATTAGCTTTATGTAGTATCAAAATAATTTTGTATTATAGATTTTAATATCTCCGCTACTAACCAAAGAGGTAATAATACAAGCTTTTTTTTTTGTTAGGCAAGTATTCATAAACTACCATTTTTTCATCTCCGCTAACACGAAAGCCAAAAGTGTGACAAGGTTTCTGTGCTGGAGTTTGTCAATGATATCAACCTCATTCCTAAACTCTTCTTCTCCTTGTCTAGATACTTTAGACAACATCTTCACATCTATCTCTTGCCCCGATGCGTTCTCTGAATTAGTGAGACACAAGAGAGAGCATTAAAACTTGTTAACAAAAGCACAATGGAAGTTGTAGCAGATCAAACCTTACCTTATTATATACAGGGCCAAAACCACCTTTTCCAAGTTTATTTGTTGTGGCGCAGTTTCTAGTAGCCTCCAAAAGGGACGCACGTGTAAATTGTTCCACTTGAAATTTTATCCTATGATCAAACAAATTTTGATCCTCCCCTGTTGCACTAAATACTCATAGTTAAACCTAATGCTTATATGAGTCTATAAATGATTTGATCTTATATTTAGTAGCTAAAATCTTACCTTGATCTTTTTTCCAACACCAAAAGCATAATAAGCGTCCTAAGATAAAAACTAAAGCAATCATGGCTACTGCTGATATGACCCATGTCCACCATCTTTGTTTTCTACTAGTGTCTCCTAATCATAACTATCTGAAGTAAATTTAGCCATAAAGGTTCAAAAAGTCAGCAAAAAATGAAACAAACATTCAATCTACACAGAACTAGCCATCCAAAAGTCTATTGACATTGTAAGGTTCATGTAAGGAAAAACTTAAAAGCAAATCCTAAAAGAAAAATTCAAAATACGCATAAATTCAGTTTTGATGGACCGGAGGATACCGAGCAAAAACCTTTGCAATATTCAAAATAAGCCACTAATTAATTAAATAATGAGCTCTTTATATGTCTACATCGATCAATACACTTACATTCAATAGGCATGCTTTGCAATATTCAGAATAAGCTTCCTGGCTTCAAATTGAACCAATCCAATCAAAATTAAGTGAAAATGACTTAAACAAATTGCAAATGAGGCTTTCTTATCAGTTTCACGAGCAATAACCTTTTTTCTTTCACGAACAAAAAGCTTTTCTTGATTGCCGGTTTTTTTTTTCTCTACAAATTCACTGTTGTAGAGGCGGCATCTAGTATCAAGGTTGGATAGCGTACTAAAACCAATGCAGGAACAATCTCTCATGCATTGATCCCAACAATCACTGATGCTTATGCTCGAGTTGTAATCCATACGATGTGCTTGTCTCTGAAAAGAACCCTTATTTTCATCGAACTGTTGATTGCCAATGCTGCACTTGGTTGCATTTTGCTCCACACACCCAGGGTAATAGGAATTAAAAAAACATATGTTTCTATCCAAGAAAAAAAGATTTCCTTGATCATTAAGCCGCCTATCGAACCCCAAGACCCACATCGAATTATAATCATGCCCATCTAGAACAGAGTACATAAAGTAACTCTCGTTCTCAGTGGTGATGAAAATGAAATTTATAATCGACACCAAACTTGATCGAAAAATTTGGAAAGTGAGGATCATTCCCGATCCCACTAAGCCAATACGGATGTCCTCGAACTCATAATCAATTGTCCCATTCCATTAGTTGTGGGGCTCCATTTGAGAGAAAAGCCGTCTCCGAAGGTAGGGATTTGGCCAGTTACCCATGAATTGAGCATCGATTTTCCTTTTTTTTTCTTTTTTTTTTTTCTTTTAATTCATTCCTAGTTTCATACCAGGTAATAGTGTGTCATTAGGATAATCGGAGCTTTGCCATAGAACCTTCCTGATAGATCCATCGGGATTCATTTGTTTAATTCTAAAATTGCCAAAATTTTCAATAGTAGCAATGAAGCTTGGAGTTGAGCTATTAGCATTCAACAGGATGAGGCTCCCTCCATCGTGGAGAATCTTCAACACATAGTCTGCACCCATTGTCAGATTTCCACTAACAATAGGTGTGCCTCGGTAAGCAAGCCTATTGAAATCATTGGGCCTATAAATTATGCCTAAATATGAAAGACCATCTAGACCTTTTGAGAAGCATGATTGGAATTTGCCATTAGCAGAAACAATCTCCCCCGAAGAGTGAAAAATCACATTGCTCGGTTTGATGGTGTCTGTTAACTGAGCATACAAAAGCTGGTAGCAACACCAACAAGAGAAGGAGAGAAATATTGTTGTGAGGCTAGCCATTGTTGCTGGGTTTTTTTTTCTGTGTTGATTACAAATATGCTTGCAGAATCTCATGATCTTTTGAGAAATATTGTTGTGAGGCTAGCCAAGGCTCCTTTTCGCACTTCACAATGCCATACCAAAGAGAAGAAGAGATTGGGTCGAAGAAGGCCGCAAGTGGAAGGAGAAGGATCTACGCAGAGACTTGATTCTTCATGGTCTGTGATTCATCAAAAGCGTAGACGATAGGGGTCGAATGGAGGAGATGGTATGAAGGAGTCCTAGATAGGAACGAAAGAAAGATTCAAAGAAAGAAGGAAGAGTTAGCAGACTGAGAAGACATAGAACTTCTTTCTCGTCTATATTGGCCAAGTGGAAGAGTGGGTTTCAAAGGTGGAAAGGAATGGCATTCATTCATAAAGGAAAGGATGCATGGGCTAAATATTAGTATGAAGAAGAACCTCTTTCTTTGTGAATATATAGTCTGAAGAAGAACCTGTGAAGTTATCTGTCTACCTAAGTTGCCTCTCTTTCTGTGAAGTTGTCCATCTACCTAAGCTGTCAGCCTATGTTAAAGGAAGGAAACATGGGCTTGTATTCTGTAAAGCTGTCCATCTACCTAAGTTGCCAGCCTATGCCAAGGGAATGAAACAAGGGCTTGTAGGTAATAGCTATATTTTAGGAAGTCTTCGAAATCGAAACCAGTTTCAAAGATTTCCAAATGTATAGATGATTTCTTTTGAAACTCTTAGAAGATACCTAATGGCTAGTACTAGTTGTTTGAAACATGGGCTTGTATTCTGTAAATCTTTCCAGGTACCTAAGTTGTTAGCTTACGCTAAGGGAATGGAACATAGGCTTGTAGGTAGGGGTGTCAACCCGGTCCGGTTTCCCAGTTTTTGGCTGAAACCTGGGACCGGAACCTGAGTACCCCAATTCTTAGTTTTAGGCAACCGGAACTAGAATTGGGTCCCGATTACCGGCTGGTTCTAGTTTGTACCCGGTCCAGTAACCGGTTTTTTAAGAAACTTGTTTTTTTTGGGCTTATTTTAGGTATTAGGCCTAAAATAAGCCCATTCTTTCATATAGTTGGCCCAATTTTTTTTAAAAAAAGTTTATTAGTATTTTTGTCCAAATTAACTGGGCTTTGTTATGATTGTTCCAAATAAAATATAATATATAAAAACCTAAAAGGCCCCAAAAAAAAAAAAATCAATGTTTTTTTTACTATATGGGCCATAGAAATAAAAATTCAATTTTTTAAAATGCCCTAAAAATCATTTTAAATTAGTTACATAAAGAAAACATTAAAACTATAAAAACAAGTATTTAAACAAATCAACATGCACAAGAAATACCCTTACTACAACAATTCAAAATCCAAAAATAAAAAATAAAACAAGTATTTAAATAATCTACCAACCAAAAGAAATACCCCTAACAATAAAAATAGTTCATAAATATAAATATATAAATAGTTCCTAAATTTTTTTAATATTATATATATATATAGGGTTAAATTCACTTTACCCCCTGAAGTTTCAGGAGTTTTTCAATTCGAACACCAATGTTTAAAAATTGGCAATGTGACCCCCTAATGTTTCAAAAATTTTCAATTCAGGCCCTCCGTTACTAATTGCCGTTTAACTGAACGGAAATCATCCCACATGCGTCTCACGTGGAATTTTGATGCCCTCTATTCCAATTTTACCCTCATTAAAACCTATAAAATTACGTAATTACCCTCAATTTCATAGGTTTTAATAAGGGTAATTACAAAATATCATGTGTTTTAATGACAGCAAAATTGGAATAGAGAAAATCAAAATTTCACGTGAGACGTACGTGGGATGATTTTCATCCAATTAGACGGAAATTAGTAACAGAGGGTTTGAATTGAAAATTTTTGAAACATTAAGGGGATACATTGCCAATTTTTAAACATTGAGGTTCGAATTAAAAAATCCTTGAAACTTCAGGGGGGTAAAGTGAATTTTCTCCATATATATATAAGAGTTACCCGGGTTCTCGGTAACCCGGTAATAACCGAGGTACCTGGTTTTTGGTTTTTCCCAACTATAACCAGAACTAGGTCCCCGGTTTCCCGATTCTCAATTTTTTGGTTTATCAGTTTTCCGGTAATTTTTGACACCCCTACTTGTAGGTAAGAGCTATCTTTTAGGAAGTCTTCGAAATCGAAACCAGTTTCAAAGATTTCCAAACATATAGATGATTGCTTTTGAAAGTCTTAGAAAATACCGTTAGCTATATTTTAGGAAGTCTTCGAAATCGAAACCAGTTTAAAAGATTTCCAAATGTGTAGATGATTGCTTTTGAAAGTTTTAGAGCCTGTTTGAGATTGCGTTTTAATGCATCAAAAGGACTTTTAGGTTCCAAAAAGTACTTTCAAAGAAAAAATGGGTCGTTTGGGTTTCTTTTAACAAAGTGTTTTTTCTCCTCCCAAACGCTAAAAGGTGCGGTTAGTCACAAGCTCGAATTTTAGGCTTTTGACCAAACACACTTAAAATAGAAAAGGCGCGCCACAGTTTTGTTTAATGAAAATAACAACATTAACAAAAATATCCAAAATATTTCACATATTTACAACATTACCAATATATATACAATTTTTTTTCATGCCTTGCGCCTCCTCCGCATATTTGAGTGCTGTAAACCCTTTTGTGAATTTGAATGCTAGTGAGTCCCATCGCTTGTCTTTGAGAGCTGCATATTGTGGCAAGTCTTGATTTTTCTTTTGATTTCTATGTAATCTTGTTCTTTCGAGGGTCAAAGAGAGAAAAAGAGATGAGAGTTTGAAGTTTTTGGCCACAAAAATCATGACCAAGATAAGTTGTTTACAGAGCAAGAAAAAAAATCATTGTGAGCAGTATGGTTTATTGAATGAAAATGAGAGAGAGCCGAGCGCCTAAGATTTATTGAGCGAGAGGTTGAAGAAAATATGAACAAGGGAAATATAGCTTGAGTGGCTTTTTACCTTTGCTTTTTCCTACCTTGTTTATAATGCGGCATGTCTTTTTAGCCTGCTTTTTTTGTACCTTCACGTGGAGCAAGTCACCCTTCAAACAGATCTCAATATCTCTTTCGTGAAAGCTGTTTGAATTACAAATCTCAATGTCACTCTCTCTCTCACGTCGCATAGGCCGGCATAGCCCTTCTGTTTTTTGATATATGACATTGCATCAGTATTAAAAAATATTGTTCTCTCTCACGTGAGCCTTCTGTTGTGAAATTGTGAGATGACAATAACGTGCGGATCTTCTTTGAGATATGACAGAGATTTTTGTTTAGAATCTATTTCTCTCTCATACACCACCGAGTCAAACCTTTCTCATTTGCAAAACTTAAACATCATGCTACTCACAAAAAAAAAAAAAAAGAACTTAAACATCATGCTCATATTATATATATATATATATATATATGAAGCTTATGAAGAGGTGAATGACAATGGCATGGGAAAACAATTAATTCACTTGAATTATTTAATGCCTTTCCCGTTGCAAAAATTTGATTCTATTATTTTTTGTTGTTGCCCTTTTGTTGGATGGACATGCATATTATTCATGCAAATATGATTTTTTGCATTCTATCAATTGATCACTTTAAACAAGTTTTTAATTCTTAATAGTGTTTAACATACATTTTAATTTATAATTTTATCAGCTTATTTATTGTGTGAAAAACATGAGTAAAACATGTCAAAGCAACGTTACTACTGCTACTACATATACTCGAATAAAGAAAGTAGTTTGGACTGAAAAAATGCTAGAAGATTATTGTGACATATGTATTGCTGAGATTCATGCTAGTAACCACCTAGGAACACCTTTCAATAGGACTAGGTGGAAAAATGTGATAGACAAATTTAATGAAAAAACTGGAAAACAATATTGCTATAAACAATTAAAGAACAAGTTGGATAGTTTGAAAAAATAGTAGAATATTTGGAAGAAATTGATAGACAAGGAAATTGGCCTTGAATGGGATCCGGTGAAAAAGACAATTGATGCGCCCGATGATCGGTGGGAAAAAAAATTGCAGGTATTATATTTGTACTTATTTGTTTTTATTAAAATGATTTAAAAAAGTGTTTATTATTGATTTTTACATATACCTAAATACAAGAAGTTCCAGAAGAAACCAAGTTTCGCATGACAGGTTTGGCTTACGCTTTGAAGGTGGAAATATTGTTTAGATATATAACTGCCACCGGAGAGGGATCTTGGGCACCATCCATAGGGTTAGTTCCTAATGATATTGGTACCATAGATGGTGTAGATGTAATGGTTGATGAAGATAGCAATGTTTTAGAAGGTTTAGATGTTTTGGATGATGAACCAAATCTCAATACATATTGCATTGATGATATTCCTACTGATTTAGATACGTGGGATAAATGAAATAAGAAGTTTGGTATTGCGGTTCAATGTAAGAAAAGAGATAAAGAAGTTCAAATCGTTAGTCAATAGTTGAGTCGTATTTGTCATGTAATAGAAACTAAGAATACAGTGACATCTAAGAGCTACGATAAACCTAAATGGAATATTGAAGAGGTTATGGATGTTGTTCGGGGGATTGCTGAAAGAGAAAATGACATTGACATACTTAAGTTTGCAACAAAGGTATTTCTTAAGAGATCACATAGAGAGATGTTTGTGACTATTAAAGAGCCATAGTTGCAGATTGACTTTATCAAGCGAATGGGAAATAGAAAAATCAACCATCGTAGCATGGAATAATGTTGTTATTTTTTAATGTTGTTTTGTTATGAACTATTTGAAAAGCTGTAAGGATTTATTTGAATGTTATTTATTTATTTTTTTATGTGTTGATTTGTGTATCAAGGTGAGTATATTATAATATTTCATAACTACGTAGAAATTTCTTTTTCTTATTTTAATGGGTGCTTATATATTTATTTTGTGTTTATATATTTATTTGTTTTCCTTTTAGACATGGACAATAGTGATTATAGCACTCAAGATGATATAAGTGATAGTGATTATGGTGAAGAGGAAAATGAAAATGATGTTTTTATTCTAGCAGCTGCAGCAGTAGAATTTGTTGAAAACTATTATATGCCATATATTGCAAAAGAACCATGTAGGACATCTTCTCAAACATGTTATAAGTGGGTTATGGAGATTGTACAAGGTAATCCTAATAGGTGCAAACAAAATTTTCGAATGGAAATACACTTATTCCTTTACTTGTGTAAAGAGTTGAAGGAAATATATCATTTAAGAGTTACTAGGAAATTAATTGTTGAAGAGTTGGTAGCTATGTTTTTGATTACTTTAGGCCATGTGTTTCGGAATAGGATAGTGCAAGAAATGTTTCAACATTCAGGAGAAACAGTTAGTAGACATTTTACTCATGTTTTAATGGTCGTTTCAAGAATGGCGATTGACATTATTAATCCTATTGATAGGAAGTTTAGGGATGTTCCAAGCAAAATTCGTGATGATGAGCAGTATTGGCCATACTTCAAAGATTGTATTGTAGCCATTGATGGAACCCATGTGCGAATTAAAATTTCTCCAACAAACCAAATACCATATATTGGTCGAAAAGGGACTCCTACTCAGAATGTTATGGTTGTTTATGATTTTCGTATGTGTTTCACCTTTGTTTGGGCTGGATAGGAAGGTACCGCACATGATACACATATTTTTTTGGAAGTTATTCGAGATGAAGAATTGCGATTTCCATACCCACCTAGAGGTTTGTATTTAATAAAAATAACAATTATGAATTATACATGAAAAAATAATAAAAAAATATGACTGTTACTCGTATATTTTTTTATAGGAAAGTATTACTTGGTAGACGCAAGATATCCTTATATGAATGGATACATGGGGCCATACAAAGGAGAACGGTATCATCTACGAGACTTTCATCGCGAAAGCCAATCGAGGGGTATGCATGAAATTTTTAATCATGCACATTCATCACTTAGACGGACTATTGAAAGAACATTTGAGTTTGGAAAAATAAGTGAAAGTTATTACATTGCAAGCCGGGTTTTCCTTATGATAAACAAGTGAAAATCATGGTGGCGTCTATGGCTCTTCATAACTTCATTAGGAAGCATGTAATAAAGGATGCTAAATTCCAACCATATGATGATGATAAGGATTTACTACCTATTGACAGTATAGGCAATGACGAAGGACAAGATTAGTTAAGCATACAACAATCAGAGACATTAGATGAAAATTCTATGAACATTAAGCGTGATCATATTGCTAATCTACTTATGACCCGTTATTTTTTATTTTTTTATTTTTATATAAACTACTTAAAATGTTGTAAGGATCTCCTTGAATGTTGTTCTTTTTTATGTGTTAAATACTTTGAAGTGTTGTGGTGTTAAAAAGTATGTTAAATAATTTGAAGTGTTAAATAATTTTTTTTTTTTTTTAAAAAAAAGGAAAGAAAGAAAATGATTGACATTACTTTTTATTACATATAAGTACATACAAAAGAAATAAAATGTTGACGTTTTGTTACATAAACCATTACAAAATAATTTTTACTTGTGAAATCTAACATTAACCATTTTTATATAAAAATGTTGGTATAAAATGGAAAAAAAAAAAAATCATTACCAACCTTAGGCCTTTATTGAAAAAATGTAATGATTTCACGTAAAATGACATATATTTGGTGTCACATAATGATTTTTTTTTTTTAAAAAAAAAAAAATTATATGTCCTTTATTATCATTTTTGCAACTAAAAAGCACTTTTTTTTGTTTTGTTACCAAACATCAGTAACATCAAAAAAACACTTAAGACATGCGGTTACCAAACATGTAAACAGCTTTTCAACAATAGCACTTTCGACAAAAGCTCATAGGCAAAAGTTCTATATTCAAAAGCTCTATTTTTCACTGCAATTCCAAACAAGCTCTTAGAAGATACCTAATAGCTAGTACATGTTGTTTAATACCTAACGGCTTTTTGTATTATTGTATTGTTCTGGGTCATAGTGGTTTTGTATTAGAAGTCATAGTGATTAGTAACACGGGGATCCAGCCTGTGTGCTGTTAAAAGATGGAGGGCTCAGATGACTTCTAATACAAAACCAAAAAATCATTTTACTTAGGACACCTTTTACTTTATTAAACTAGAACTTATTTTTTCTAGGTGGTTCATTGTCTACCAAACCACCTACCTTTGTGTTAGATAATACTCAACCCAATTGTAAGGGATATAATAGTAGGGCCCTTTAAGTGTAAGTGTAATCTGAATGGTACTATCAAATAATATCTTATTGTTATTTTTAATAAATAAAAAATGTAGAATAATATATATAGGTGAGACTCTATCATTAATTTAGAAGAAAAACTTAGCGATTTAGTAGACTTAATGTGAAGGATGATGGAAATTGCTAGTTAGAAATTTAGTAGCTTATTGAAAGAAAAGTCACATTGTTTTGAACGCCGAAAATTCAATAAGTGACCTTAAACAAAAATGTTTCAAGACCTTCTATAATGATGAAAAATGAAGATTTTAAAAGTGGTTTCATGATTTTTGGACACTTATAGAAGGAGTTATGAGTTTTAGAAGATGCAAGTGTCAAAATAGGAATTTCAGTCAAACAGAGGCACAGATTTTCAAGGGACTTTTGAGGTATCAAAAAGTTATGAGGAAATGATGTTCGTATGCCATGATTTTTGGGTATGTGGTAGTCAAAAGGTTTAGGTTCATTGAGGATTAATTGTAGATTTTTATGACAACGTTCTAATGTAAATGCATGAGGAGTTTTTATTTTTAAAAGCTTGACAAATCATCAAGCTCAAGATGACACATGGCCTTGCATGATAAGCTACTTGGGGACCAAGCTAGTCTCCAACAATGACTTATTTAAGGAAGGGATTTGCCCTTCTTCTAAAAGCAAGGTGATCTTAATATCAAGGATAAAGAGGATTTGCAATTTTATTAAGATTTATATGAAGTTAGGTAAGTAGACTTAATGTGAAAGACGATGGAAATTGCTAGTTTAAAATTAAGTAGGTTATTGAAAGAAAAGTCACATTGTTTTGGACGCCGAAAATTCAATGAGTGACCTTAAACAAAGCTATTTTAAGACCTTGTATGATGATGAGAAAGGAAGATTTTAAAAGTGGTTTCATGATTTTTGAACACTTATAGAAGGAGTTATGATTTTTAGAAGATGCAAGTGTCAAAACAGGAATTTCAATCAAACAGAGGCACAAATTTTCGAGGGACTTTTGAGGTACCAAAAAGTTGTGGGTAAATAATGTTCATAAGCCATGATTTTTGGGTATGTACTAGTTAAAAGGTTTAGGTTCATTGATGATTAATTGTAGATTTTTATGACCACGCTCTAATGTAAATACATGAGGAGTTTTTATTTTTAAAATGGGATAAATGCAAAATTGGTCCATGTGGTTGGCATAATTTACAAATCACTCATTGTGATTTAAAAAATAATTTCTAGGTCCCTAAGGTAGGCCAAAATAACATTTTACTCCATGAACTTATTTTTCGTTAAATGACTTAACGGAAACCGTTACATTGCCACATCACACCCAATAAAAATAAGACACATGTTCTTTTTTATTTATGCTTTTAAAAAATGACAAATAAGCTTTTTCACGTTATTTTGAGGCTCCAACACACACTCCACGTCAAATTAAATAAACCTAATCCTTCTATATCCCCTGTGCCACCGTCGTCTTCATCTTCTCCTTCGATTCTTGCCGTCGTCTTCATCTTCCCAAAAAAAAAAAAGACACAAAGAGAGGAATCGATTGTTTCAGATGCTCGGAAACAATTTTTGAAGATGCTTCAATGCCCAAAAACAAATCCGAAATTCCATAGAAAGACTGCCCAAAAATGCACTAATCCAAAAACGCAGATGCCCAAAAATCTCTGAGTAACTCACAGATCGAAGATCATACCCATCAGAAGATGAAGATGATGGCAAGAATCGTTGGGAAAGATGAAGCTGACGGTAGCACAGGAGATATAGAGGGATTAGATTTATTTAATTTGACGTGGAATGTGTGTTGGAGCCTTGAAATGATGTGAAAAAGCTTATTTGTCATTTTTTAAAAGCATAAATAAAAAAGAATACATGTCTTATTTTTATTGAGTGTGATGTGGCAATGTAACGGTTTCCATTAAGTCATTTAACGGAAAATGAGTTTAGGGAGTAAAATGTTATTTTGGCCTACCCTAGGAATCTATAAATTATTTTTTAGACCACAGTGAGTGATTTGTAAATTAGGCCAAGCACATGAACTAATTTTGAATTTATACATTTTAAAAGCTTGACAAATCATCGAGCTCAAGATGACACATGGCCTTACATGATAAGCTACTTGGGGACCTAGCTAGTCTCCAACAATGACTTATTTAAGAAAGGGGCTTGCCCTTATTATGAAAGCAAGAAACGTAACACTGAAGAGAAAGAAAAAAGAGGAAAAAAAGAAGAGGAAGAAGAGGAAAAAAAAAAAAAAAGAAGAAAAGGAAGAAGAGAAAGAGGAAGGATAGAAACCCATAAGGTTTTGCAAGGTAATTTCTTAATCTCAAGCCTTGTGATTAATTTTGAAGAAATTTTGGATGAGCTTAGTTGATTGTGTTGGTTTATAGGTAATATATTTTGATTCATTGGTGTCTCTATTGATGGATATTATTAATTCGTGGGTTTGTTGGATGAAATTGCAAATGAGTTTTGATTTGTAGTCATTGGTAATAATGATTTTTGGGTTGTTAAGTGATTGTGTAATTGGAGGATAATTTTGGGTTCTTGCTTTGTTAGCCGAAAATTGGGACAAGCCTTGAGTTTGCTCTGACGATAGAAAGTTTGGTTGATGCATACTAGATGACTCTTTGATTTTGAGGAATTAATATATTGATGATGATTAACACACATTAGCTAACCTATCTAAGACCTTGCATGTTAGATTTTAGATTATCAATACAATGTTATAAGCATGGAAATTGGTGTTGCTTGACCTATGAGGAAATGTGATTTTGCCTAGGTGCGATTAATACTATCTTGATGTTTTGGATTTTATTGATTGTAAGTTAACAGATGGCTTGGTTGGAGAAAAATGATGATTTGATGATGGATTTATGTTTTGACTAAGGATAGACGGTGAAGGGATAGAGCTTAGAGATATGATCACTAACTACTGATGCACAATTGAAACTTGTAAATGAATTGATGACTAAGGTACTTTTTACCTCCGTTGTAGGAATTATGAATTGGATGCAGATTCAAAATAAGGGCATGTAATGCCAGGTAAGGGGATACAACACTAAAAACCCAACAGATTTTAGTATAAATCTTTGAAAAAATGTTGAGAGTTTATAAATCATCCACTTACTGATTTTAAAATTGCACTTTCTTAATGACAAGTTTTATTCATTCATATGTCATTGCTTAAGAATTTTATGTGTTACAATTACCTTCTTTTATAATTTATACATGACTGCGATTATGAATGAAAATAACTCTCAAGGTTTCATGGTGTATTACATAATTACAAATGAGCTAGTAAAATTATATGAAATGTTACTGTGCATTCATGATTAATAAATGTTTAACCCCAAGGCACTAAATAAGTCATGATCGGTACCGAATCTCATGGGTACTATGGCAAGCACATCGAAGGACGGTTACGAGAATGTGTGTGCTATCGGCCAGGTGACCTTTATCTACGGGAGTTCCCAACCTGGTAGCTCTCCCCTGTGACAACATGATGAGCCTATGGGTCCTTCGGGACAAGCCAACGTGCGCCGCTCATGGTAAAATTGCGGAGTCGGGTCAAAAAGTAAAACAATTTTTGAAAGAAAAATAAAAGGAAGTGCTTACTTATTTCATAATTAACCTGCTATTCTTGCTTTATTTGTTAATTATGTTATTCTGCATGAATTATTGTTGTGCATGACAGAGATGATGACATAAAAATCTGCATAGCATGTTTCATAGCATCTGGTGTTGTGGCTACTTATTGAGTTGTCAAACTCACCCTTTCTCCCTATGCATTTTTTTAAGATTTGTCTTATATATCGTAGTACTGAGGATAGGGTACCGGTGGGCCTCTTAGTTGCTAAATATCTGATTATCTGGCCCAATGGTTGGGACACTTGGGCTTATTGCTTTGTAGACTAGCAGGAGCAGGAGTAGTAGCATTTAGGACTCCATTCTACAGAGTATAGCGCTCAAGCATAGACTGTGTAACTTTATTGCTTATGAGATTATTGAATACTAGCACATTATGTGTTTGTAATTTCATAATGAGAGTTTATAACACTCTGGTGATGTAATGTTTCTGTGGTAATCATATGGTAGGAGAATTTTTATTTTTATTAAGAATATGTTACAATTGCTCCCAGTCGCTCTGCCTCTAGAACTTGGGGCGTTTTAGGTTTGGATTGCTATCTCTCTTCCAAGATCTTTGTGGAGGAATGGAGAAAAGTGATGGGTACTACAGCTAAGGATCTATCCAAAATCTCGAGAAATTTCACTTTGTTGGAAGAAGAAAGCGTGGGGGTCGACATCTGCGGGACTGACCTTGCCCCCCCGGTGGCTCGTGGTTATGCTTGTGTAGTGGGAAAGTTGCTAGCGGACCGGACTGTGGGAAAGGAGATCATTAAGATGCCTTTGATTCGTGCATGACAACCAATTGGAAGGGTCTCATTCAAAGCATTGGGAGTAAACCTTTTCCTCATTGAGTTTGAGTTCGAATGGGATAAAACAAGGATCATGGAGGGACGTCCTTGAACTTTTGACGGCCATCTAGTATCCCTTGCAGACTTTGATGGTCTCACTCCACCTACCCAATTGGAGTTTGACAAGACGGCTTTTTGGGTGCGTATGTTTAATCTCCCACTTGCGTGCATGGGAAAGGAGATTGGCAATCAGATTGGTGCATCAATGGGGGAGGTGGAAGATCTTGATGTTGCTGAAGATGGAGTAGGGTGGGGTGAATATCTAAGAGTGTGGATACTTTTGGACCTCTCCAAGCCTCTCTCACGGGGGCGTATGCTAAAATTCAAAGACAAAATAGTTTGGATTGCATTCCAGTATAAGAAAATTATGAAGTTCTGTTTTAAGTGTGGGGTCATCAAACATGGTAGTCATGGATGCGGAAGGATTGGACGTTGGAGGATACATGGAGGAGAGGTGGAGAACCAATTTGGAACATGGCTGAGGGTTCCCTCTTCGAACCGTAGAGCGGGGATGAGTCGTGGTTGGCCCTCTGGTGGAAAGATGGGCCATACATAGGCAGCAATTTTTTCAGCAGCAAAACACGGTCAACAAAGGAGGCATGTTAACTAGGAAGTAGATGACGATGATAGGGAAGTAACCGGCGGAGGGTTATCAGAGGTTCTGAAAATATTTCCCTTAATTCTAACATGTCTTTCCCCAAATTGGGGAGCGGGGATCTTAGAGCATTGAAGAGGAAGGATGTGGAGATTTTGGAAGGAGGAAATCATGGAGAGAAAATCATGGGAAGTAATATCATGGAGTCTGGTCTAAATGAGAAAGGCAGAAATACTAGGCAAGATTCGGGGGATACGAATAGAGGCCAAAAAGCATATGGGGACAAAATCCGGGAGAACAAAGAGCATTTACGTTGGCCAATTGGATACTATTAAGGAAAAAATGGTTTGGGAATCACTGGACAAAGCAAATAAGGTGCCAGGGCTGACGAGTACAGCAACATGTAGGGCAACGTGGGCAAAAGTTAGTATGTTGAGTAAACCATCTGTCCAAGTCTCTATGGGCAAAACAAGTTTTATTTTTGGAGACGCTGACACGCAGGGTAGCAGTTACGTGTCTCCAACTCCAGGGACCTCTTCAAAGCATGGGAAGAAACGGGGTATATGTAGGTGGGAGGTTTTCTATAAGGATTGAGGGGACAGCTTAGGGAAGCAAAAAACATATGGCATAAGTGAAGACACTCACAAATCAGACGGGAAGCGAAATAGTAAAGATGGGCTTGATGAGGGACTTCGGTGTGATGACATGGCAGAGGGTGCTACGCAGCCCCGCTGCTCAAAATGAGTCTCCTAAGCTAGAATTGTCGAGGGCTTGGGAACTCTCAGACAATTCGAAACCTTCATCAGATGGTGAAGGAGAAGAAACCCAATTTAGTTTTTCTTATGGAAACCAAAATTCCATAAACGTTTAAAAATTGTTTGAGAATAAAACTAGGCATGGCTCAAATGTTCGTAGTTGATAGTGTGGGTCGTAGTGGAGGGGTGGTTCTACTATGGAGGGAAGGGTACAATGTTGTCATCCAAAATTATAGCCGACGTGATATTAATGCACTTTAAAATAGAGGTCGAGGGTGTGGAATGGAAACTTACAGGTTTTTATGGAATGGAAATATTTGGTGATTTTCATATGAGCAAAATACTAAAAAATATTTTTGCAAACCATTTTTAGAGTTGCGAACAAAAAAAAATTATTTTTTTCTAAAAAATGAATATATATATATATATATATATATATATATATATAAACATTTTTTCGACAATGCCCTTTTATGTTGAACTAAATTTATTGAACTAAATTTAGAAATAGAAAAATTTTGGTCTTTAAACCATATCTTGCACACTTTAAATTCAAGATCTTCCCACATTTCCCAATAAAATCTACCTTCTCTTTTAAACCTTTAGGTAAGGCAACTCGGTCCAAAAGAAATCGAAAAGAAAGACATCAAAGGCCTGGCTTCAGGAATGGACAGTCCACTTTCTTTAGTTGATGAAAGGTGGCCCATAATTAATGCACATTAGAAGTTCACAGAGAGAGTACTTCAGACAAGGATTCATAATAATTAGAAGATTTTTTTTTTAATTATTATTGAATTTGAATTTTGATTTATTAGTGTTTTTAAAAGTTACGTCATATTTAAAAAGATGACCCTAATCTTTCTTCTAGCATTACTCTATTTGAATTGCTTACAATTTGGACAAATAATATGAAAGATTCCGTATGAAACTCACTTGTCTAAACAAATTTTAAGTTATCCAATCACCTATTCAAGTAGATAAGTCTTTATATGAAATCCTCACCTTATCTACTCAAATTATTAGTCATTAATATAAATAAAATTACCATTGAATTTGATATAATTATTATTAAATTTTAATCTATTAATATTTTAAAAATTACGTCATATTTAGTCATAATGGTACAATATCTACTGCCGTTCTTTTGGGCATAGCTGACATTTGCTTTTTCTATTTTTTTAAATAATAATAATAATAAAAAATAAAAAATAAAATCGAAACCGGATGACTGGGTGACTCACAGTCTCACATCCCTTTTTTCCTTCTCATCTCTCTTCCTCAAAAAACGCATCTCTTTCTCTACGGTTCTCATGCAGATCTCTCTTTTCCCCATACAAATAATATAAAAGACTTACAAATAATATAAAAGACAAAAGACATAGTATGAAACTCATTTGCTCAAATAAATTTTAGGTTATCCGATCAACTATTTAGACAAATAAGTTACATATGAAGTCTTCTCACATTGCGTATTCAAATACTAATCATTTGTACAAATAATTACTTTAAGGAAAAAATTCACTTTACTTCTTGAAATTTCAAGATTTTTTTTAATTTGAACCTCAAAATTTAAAAATTGGCAATATGCCTCCCTAATATTTCAAAAATTTTCAATTTAAACCTTCTGTTACTAATTTCCGTTAAATTAGACGAAATTTTTTTTTTAAAAAAAAGAGGTTTGAGGGTAATTACGTAATTTTATAAATTTTTGTCTAATTTGACGGAAATTGGTAACGAAATATTTAAATTGAAAATTTTTGAAATATTAAGGATTGCATTGCCAATTTTTAAACTTTAGGATTCAAATTGAAAAACTCCTAAAACTTAAAAAGTAAAAGTGAAATTTTCCTTTGCTCTAAATACCAACCAAGTAGTTCACCAATCAGCATATTAATGGACAGACGAGGGAATGGAAAGAATGTTGAGGCAAAGCCTGAGGCAGCACATGGGCAATTTCAGTACCTTTGGACCACAAAACACAGAATAATGATGCCCACCTGAATGTACATGCTTGTTGCAGCCGTGCCGCAGCCCCTGCATTTCTGCTCTTTCTAAGCCCGACCACATTATGAACTTGTGTGCATGCATTTGCCCTTCACTTTCAGTTTTGCCAGATCAGAGAACCATCTTTTGTCATTTCATTTGATTTTCAGATAAACAAAACAAAGGAAAAGCAAAGGGCCATGGGACAGGGATGGACCATCTAGGGCATTTAGGGTATCCAATGCGACAGACATCTACAGGTGAAGTTGTTCTTTTCTATCACAGTACGTTTTGCTGGGTTTGGAGAAATTTCCCTTTTTTTTTTTTTCCTTTTCTTTTTTTTTTTTTTTAATAATAATCTGTTTGGCAATCTTGGTGATCAGTAATGAGATGAAAAACTATAAGGTATTCACATTCTTTATCAAAGTAAAGAAGGAAAACAAGCATGCACTTTTGGTAAAGTTATATAGTCTAAATGATGACCCTCCAGGCCTCCACTGCTTTTACAAGATAAAGGCCTCTTCATGCCTAAAAAGCCTCAAAAGTGGGGGAGAAAGGAAGATCATGTGGTTAAAGCATAATCAAACGGATTATAAAAATACAAAGCAAAGTGGGTTTAAGGATGAAAATCAGTGCTGGAAAAAGAAAATATATATAAAGTTCCAAGACAAGTAGTATTTCATGGTCCCAAGTTGTCTCCAAGTAACTTGTTACTTGGAGACAATGTTATTGTGGAGATAGAGCACCCAAAGAAACAACTATGCAGATTAAAGTTCCCCAAATCAGTAGTATTTCACATGCCAACCCAAATTACAAATTAAATTTAAAAAAATAATAACATATTCATAATTAATAAAGAACCACAAAAATGTATTTAGATGTTCTGGTAAAAAAAAAAAAAAAAATAGAAAAGGAAAAGGTACACAAGCCACTCTCAACAAATATATTTGCTTCCCTATCTATGATCAAGAAACCCCATTCTTCAAGCTCTGATGATGATGATGATGAAGAAGACAGAATTGGAATCAGGATTGTAGGCCGAGTGATCTTACTGTTGTTTCTCTTTCCCCTTTTCCTCTTAACAATCTGTTGATTCAATCAGAGGAAGATTTGGTCTTCAAGCGGTAAAGGAGCTTTTTCTTCTTAGAGGTGGGGTTATCAATGGTGAGCACCACCTTTCCAGGCTCACCAATTTTGAAACTGTTGCAGACAACTGGTTCTGCAGAAGAGGCAACTTTTCTAGCCTTTTGTATGATCACAGTGTAACTATCTTCAGCACTTGGCACAAATTCTGCACTGTAGCTCACTTCCCATCCCACTACTCTTACCTCCCAAGTCAGATGGCAGGACTGCATTTCAAATCATTCCCACAATAAGGCCTTACTCTAATATTCATCAAAATAAACACCCAACAAAATTATTTTGTTGCATAATTTCATCTTATGAATAATATGCTACACTCATTCTCACTTTTTTATACAATTTTTCTACATTTATAGATGGCTTTTAAAATCACTATTGAAAATGAGACGGATATTTATTGGATTTTGATTTAATAGTGGTTTAAAAAGCCACTTATGAATATAGAAAAACCATGTAAAAAAATTGGAGTAAGTGTAGCATTCCTCTTAACTTATAATTAAATAATTATTTCCCACATTATTACCAATAATTCAGAAAAGCAGTAGCCATTTTTATAATTAGGAGTAGCATATCATCACTTCCTAGGAATTAACCATTAATTTCTTTAAGATTGAAGTTTCAATTTCACTATTTTTTTTGTTTTTTGTTTTTAATTTTCACTTCATATTAAAAAAAAAAAAAAAAAAAAGGGAAAGGAAAGGAAAAAAAAAAAGGGGGACATTTTGGACATTTTAACAAAAAATTGGTAAAATTAAAAGGGTTGAAACATGAGATATCGAATTTGCAAAGTTTTAAACTACAAAATTACTTCTATTTCGGACGGGTATAAGAAAAGTTTTTTTATTTTTTTATTTTTTTTCTATTCATAGTATTTCATATTCTTATTTATTTTACCTACAAAATACAGGTTCCCAATTGGTCCCCTAGGGTTTTTTTTTTTTGGTCATAATTGGTCCCTAGTTACATAAGACGAGCAGAGGAAAAGCAAACATGCAGACAACCGTGTATAATGTCACTACAGATCATACAGAGAATCCAAGAAAAGACTCACAAAAATCCAAAAACAAAAATAAGTATATGATAGAATATAGTTTCCTAAAACCAAAGTAACCACTAGAGTCTCGAATAGACAAAATTCTTACACTGCCCTTAACCATTAACAATCAGTAAATACGAAATGAATTTAATGTGAAATTAATAAGTTAAAATTGAAGAATATAATCCAATTAATTAAATAAATGTAATTAAAATTAATCTATTAAATCTTATACAATGGGAAATAGAAAAATTTACCTCAGTAACTGGAAATTCCACGGTGTGCTTTGCTGCAGGCCTGACAGTAATCTCATTAACAGCATCTGTTGTGCCAAATTCACCCTCTTTGCTCAGTCCTCCATATTTGACTGGTAATTGCTCAGCAGCAATGTACCTGCAATTTCAGAACCCAACCAACGCTTTGGTAAATATCTCAAGCCAAACACATCACAAATACATAAAATAAGAAGAGGGAGATGAAACCTCAAAAGGGTCGCAGCAGACTTGGAAGGGCCGGCAAACACAAACTTGCTTTTGGTCCTCTGGGTGAGGAAAGGGCTTATCATTCTGTTGACCGCCAGGTACCACCAAGGGACATTGATAAAGACCTGTTTGGCTACGAATTCTGGGTAATTGTCTTGGAGCAATTGGAGGGCCTGTTTGGTTGCTTGTCTAAGCCCCCATTTACCGGGCCCTGGAGAATTCTTCAAATCGTTCACCTGGACAATAGTGCAAACACCACCGGGGCTGAAATCCAGTTTCCGGATACTCCTTTCCAGGAATTGAATTCTCCACTTCAAGAATTTCTGCCTCTTCTCTTCGTCGGAAAATGTTTTCTGGTACATCTCCTTGTTCTGGAATTCTCCGTACACATTGTAGCAGACGGGGTGTCCTTCCTTGTCGGAGCCGTGCATGAAAACCACCTTCTGTAAATCGCTACCCTGTTCTTCTTCTTCGAGCAACTCATCGATCCCAAATTCGTTCCTCCAGCGCACGGTGTTCTTGATCATGGCGAACGCGTCTTTCACCTTGAAGTCTCTTGCTCGGAGAAACTTCAAGAGAATGACGTCGGTCCTCTCGTCGGCGAGGAGTGGTATTCCCCAGATGGATACCTCCTCCGGCGGCAGAGGAGCGGAAGAGTCGGCTTTGGCATCTTGTTCTTCCGCCTCTGGAGGTGAAGCAGTAGCAGAAGCAGAGGCAGCCTTCTGATCCTCCTCATCTTTCGCCGGAGGTGGAGGAGGCTGCTCTTGCAAGACTGAAGAAGAGACCGCCACAATGGTCTCCTCTATGGCTTCCACAGTCTTTGCACCGTCGTCATCAACACCATCAGCAGCCACCTTCTCTTCAACAACCGCCGCAACCACCACGGTTTCAGTTGTTTTCTCCGCCGCCGCTTCATCGTCTGCCTCCGCCTTCATTTCCACCGAAGCCTCGGATTCCGCCTTTGTGGGTTCTTCCGCTTCGACCGGAGGATCATCGTCAGCAATCACTTTGGGTGCAATTTCTTCCGCCGCCGCCGGCTTTTGCTCTTCCTCTTCTTTCGCCGGCGAAGGAGGCGAAGCCTGCACAGCAGTGAACTCACGCTTGTTAAGCGCTTCTCGGATAAGCAGCTTAAGCTCATCAAGCGCCTTCTTCTCGGCGTCAGGAAGATCAGCAACTCTGGTGCTCTCTTCCTTGAAGGAACCGGACTGGGGGATCTTCTCATCGCCATCAGCACCGGATTTTGAAATCTCGGTCTCCACCACAGCAGGCTCTTCTTCAATGGGCTTGGGCTTCATGGGGTCCTCCGTCGGTAGCTCTTTCTCCACCGCCGGCGGGGCAGGTTTCTCAGGCTGTGGAACATCAGTGACGACCACCACTTGTTCTTGGGATTGCTTTTGGACCTCCTCAGCCATCCCTGAATATCTTTCTACAGTTGAAGAACTGCTGAGAGAGTAAGAGAGAGAGAGACAGAGAGATATAGAAGAGAAAAGAAAGTACGTGAAAGGGAGTCGTGGGTTGTGGGGAAAATGGTGGTGGGATATGGGGAGTTTTAAAGAGGAAATTCAAAGGTTTCAAAAATATTTTGCCACTTACAAAAAAACAAAAAAAAATTAAAATAAAATAAAAATAAAATTGCCAGCTAATGACTACTCCATTACGTGGGACCCCATGAGTAACCAATTTCCAATCTGTGTTTACACTTTCCTCTTTCCTCTTTAAAGCTTTGTAACGGCGTTTTGAAGGAAATCAATCATACCCGTGTTTGCCGGGCTTTTCTTTTCAGAAATTGGATTCAGAGAGAGAGTATTAAAGGTTTTTATTAATGTTTAAGAAAAAGTACACAAAATTCGATATATCAACCTCGTTATTTGTCATTTTCCAAAGTTTATTAGAAAAATCACTATGCATACTCCTCACTCTTTATTTTCTAAAGCTTACTTGATGTGATTTTTTGTAATATTTGTTATATAGAGATGGAGATTACGCCTCATAAACTTTGAAAATAAAAATAATGTGATAATAACATAATGAAAGACCACGTGATATAAGCTTTGAAGATTGAGAATACTGGGGTGATGCATAACATTTCAAAACGCCCTCTTGACCTCCTCAAACTTTCATACAATTTATAATTTTTTTTCTTCCAAACTTTCGATTGAAATAATATACCATCAAACTAATTGGAAATTATAATGCGGGTTTAAAAAAATTGGTTTTTTTTCAATATTTGTCATTTTTAGAACTTATGGGATATGTTGAAATTTTGAAAGACATTACTTGAATCAATTGTTTGAAAAGACATTAAATTGCCTACAGTTTAAGGGATTGTGTGTGTGTGTGTGTTTTTTTTGTTTTTCTTAATTTCTTGATCGTCGTGGGTATGAACTGTGAAGGGCCTACTTGTACCTGGATGTTGTGAATTGGGACCAATTCAGCTGAAAAAAGTGCAAAATAACAACGTTGATGGTGTTTGCATACCTAGGATCCATTGCATTAACTGCTCATTGTCTAGCTGTATCTGAGTATCTTCATCTGAGCCGTTGAACAGGTAGAACCCCACCCACTAAATGGGGCCCGGATATGATGACTTGGACTGCCCGTTTGAAAGTGATCCAACAGCTAGGTTGTCACTTGTCATCAAAAGCTAATCCTGCATACCATACCATGTACTCGCACACACATTCTTTTCTTTTGGTGTTTTTCTCTTTATTAATTTTTTATTTTCGAAAAAATTAATGCGTGTCTTGTTGTAATGGTTCAATGGGTAAATGAGTGTGTTCTTCTTCGTTGAGCTTCGAATGTTGTTTTTGGGTTTTTTTCAGAGACAACTCAAGTGCATGTGTTGGTGGTTTATTCCTGCGTCTCTGTCCCTCCCCAGGACCCCAACAGATGTTGTTGCGTTGCATTTGTTGCTTTATTTTTGGGTTGCACTTTTTAAACACTTTTTTTAAAAAACAAAAAAAGAAAAGGGGGGTTGTTTGGGGGTAAATAAATGGGATAAAATGATTCAAAGTTGGTGTGATTTTTCTTTTAAGAGAAATTTGGGATAAATTCACCTTTAAGAGATATTTGAGAAATTAAAGAGGCCGATCGACGGAGGTAAAAGGAAAGGAGACTTGAGGGACAACCTAGCCGAAATGCAAAGTTGATAAAGATAATTTATTGTAATAGAGACTTGCTTGACAAGAAATAGGAAGAAAAAAAAAAAAGTTGATTAATAAAGGTTTTATTTTACAAATGAGAATAATTTTAAAAAAATTTTGTACGATGCGTGAATAAGAGAGATGTCGTGGTTTGTCTTTTGACATGGAAAAGAGTTGTTCGTGGCGGTGTTCCGCGGAGGAGACGGTAGTGGCTTCAATGATCTTGAAAAACATTAGGGATTTATAATATGAAGAAAAAAAAAATTAGTGTTTTTGAGTTTTTTTTTCTTATATTTAGTGTTTTACGCTAATATGTTGTTCTCTCGTTGAGGATCACAAAGAACTTTATTTGTACAAAATTCCTATAAAAATTAGGGTTAAATACATTTTCAATATTTATGTTTTGCGCTATAATTAAATTGCTATTTTAGTTTTTTAAAAGGGTTAAATACTAAATACCATCTAAGGTTTCATAACTTTATTTTTTTTTTCCTTAGGATTTCATTTTTATCACGGGAGATCCTAATGGTTTTGATAATAGACCAAATTAGTCCTTCTATTAGTTAACCGTTAGTTGACTTAACGGAATTTCACATGGACCAATCAAATTTTGACACGTGGCACCCACTAAATTTTTTTTAAATTAAAAAAAAAAAAGAAAAAAAAAAATTGGGGGTGGCTCCATGGAGCCTAGGGGGTGGCCGAAACCACCCCCAATGAGTATTGGGGGTGGCTCCCATCTGGCCAGATGAGGGTGGCCAGGCCACCCCCATGGCCAAAGGGGGTGGCTCAAATGGCCAAGCCACCCCCAATTTTTTTTCTTTTTTTTTTTTTTTATAAAAAAAAAAATACATTTTTTTTTAAAAAAAAATTAAGTAGGTGCTATGTGTCAACATTTAATTGGTCCACATGAAATTTCGTTAAGTCAACTAATGGTTAACTGACAGAAAGACTAATTTGGTCTAGAGAATAACTTACATAGGAAGGTTGCACAAAAGTCACATTTTGTGCCACCAATAAGGAGCTGACACATCAGCTAATTTCGTTAGACTTATACTTCAAATAAAAACTCAACCACATTAGATTATACTCTAAAAAAAAAAAAAAATTAATTTTTTTTATTTAAAAAAAAAAACATATTTGAATCGGCCACCCCTCCCCCACATTGGGTGAAGTAGGCCATGCACAGGAGCCATGCGGGTGGCTAGTGCTGACCCTCCCGTGGCACAGGGGTGCCTGCAGCCCAGAGCCACCCATGGGCCATGGGGTGGTGCATACCCGACCCCGTGAGGGTGGCTCAGCCCAACTCCCATTGGCCTATGGGGTTGCTTGCGTGAGGAGGCCAGACCACATGGGAGTGGCAGCGGCCCTAGCCCATGGGGGGTGGTTGGTGACCCAGGTCCCAGCCAGCACAGGGGGTGGCTGCCCAGAATCCATCCCGTAGGCCATGGGGTGAAATGCACAGGTGCTTGAGCCACCGGGCCATGAAAGAGATGACATTACCCATGACTCTGAAGGCGTGGGCCGCGATGAGGGTTGGCCGCCCCGGAAATGCTTCCCAAGTAGGCAAATTAATTTTTTATTTTTTTAGAGTATAATATGGTGTAGTTGAAATTTTGTTTGAAATATAAGTCTAATGAAATTAGCTGATGTATCAACTTTTTATTAGTGGCACAAAATGTGACTTTTGTGCAACCTCCCTATATAAATTATTCTCTTTGGTCTATTATCAAAACTAGAGGGACCTTCTCTGATAAAAATGAAATCCTAGGAAAAAAAATAAAGTTATGAAAGTCCATGAGGGTATTTAGTATTTAACCCTTTTAAAAATGTCACAAATGTTACATAAGCAAATATATGGACTTAGTACTTCTGTCATGACTTCGTTAATTTTTTTAATGGAGCTCTACGTAACCCTTACACATGAAATGGTACCTATAGTTTTAAGGCAAAACATGACGTTAGATTAAAATAATATGTAACCCAAAAAATTAAAAAAATTAAAAATAAAAAAAACCCAAAAAAAATAAAAAAAGGAAAAAAAAAAAGGGATTTTTTTTGGCAGAATCCAAGGGTTTTTTTTTTTTTACAGTTTGTAAAGGCGATCTGGCTCGAAAGCAACCCCATCGTCGCCGTCGTCGGCAAATACGAAATCGTCGTCGCTTTCGAGATGAAATCCACCAACTCCGGGTATCATCTCTGTTTCTGTTTCTACAAGAATCATTTCATGGTTTTTTGATCTGCTAGCTAAGCCTAGGGTTAGGATTTTCTCTGTTATCGTGATTGTCATCATTGTGGTACAATCTTTTTTCTCTAGAAACCCAAGAAAAAGGGCTGTGTTAACTTGATATTTTTATGTGTTATATTTTAGGCTGATTCTGTTTTGCAGATTGACAATATTACAAAAGACACCAGCTATGCTAGCCTTTGCTGGGAAGGAGGAAGATGCCCCTTTCCTAGCAAAGAGGGTACAGGTTGAAATTGAAGAGTATGGGCGTCTCTATGATTTTCCGATTCCGATGATTTGCAGCTGAAGAAACCAGGTAGAAAAGCTTCAGAAATCTACAGGTTTCTGATTTTCTTCATGTTGATGATGGGCGTCTCTGTTATCGTGATTGTCATCGTTGTGGTACGGTTTAAAAATTTTTGGGTTGCATATTTTTTTTAAGGGAAAAATATTGAAAAGCTTCCCAAACTATTAGCCGTTTTCGATTTAGCCTCTTAATGTTTCAAAAATGATAAAGTAGCCACCCAAACTATCAAACTATTGCATTTTGGCCACTCCGTTAGTCAAAACCGTCAGTTTGGACGGAAACCGATGTCGTTTTGTTGGGGGCTACTTTATCACTTTCTGAACAATAGGAGGCTAAAATGAAAACGGCTGGTAGTTTGTGGGGCTTTTTTATATTTTTGCTCAATTTTTTTTTTTTCATAAAAGGGCATTATAGTAACTTACCCATAACAAAACGATGTCGTTTTGCAGTTTTTGTTCAAACTGACGGTTTTGATTAACGGAGTGGCCAAAATGCAATAATTTGATAGTGGGGGCTACTTTATCACTTTTAGAACATTAAAGAGCTAAATCGAAAACGACTAGTAATTTGGGGAGTTTTTTTATATTTTTCCCTTTTTTTAATCTGACACCCAAAAACACAGTTCCGTGCTACGTGTCGCCTTAAAACTACAAATACCGGTTCATGTGTAAAGGTTATGTGGAACTCCGTGAAAAAAACTAACGGAATCATGACGAAAGTACCAAGTGAGTCTATTTGCTTACGATAAATACTATTTGTGATATTTTTGAAAACTAAGGTGACTATTTGATTCCGGCGCAAAACACAAGTACTGAAAATGCATTTAACCAAAAAATTATTCTCTTTACAAATATTACTCTTACATTTTAAGTTATAAATTTGTTTCTTGTATTTTCAATTTCAACATATGAATCCTTGAATTTTGGAAGTTGGTGATAAATCAGCTTAATTTCTATTAAATTTAAAATCTAATTGCCACATCTTAAATACGTTTAAATGGCATGATTACCCTGTCTTTTCCTGACCCAAAATCGATCTCGACGATCATGGAGAACCATGTTGCACCATCATCCCTCCATGCCATGATTTGTTTAAACTTTAAACCCTAAACAATACCACCAATTAAGTTCAAAAATAAATCCAAAAGTCAACTATCAATTAAAACAATCTATCTTTCTGCAAATTACTCATTTGTAACAACAATGTTATTGCCGCACGAATTACACCCAAAATCATCAAAACCCTAAATATATATCATCAAACACATGCAGATTTGGATAAATTACAATATTATTGTGATAATTATCTTTGGTGGCTACTTTGAGAGTTGTACAACTTTGTCGTGAGTTAGGTTTCTATAAGGTGATTCTGGAGGGTGATGCCCTCCAAGTGGTGCTTGCACTGCGAACGGACGGAAGAAATTAGAGTCGTTATGAACATATTATCGAGAAGGCTCGCAAGGTATTAAATGACCTGCAAAATTGAAAGATTAATCATCTCAGACATCATTTAAATAGTGCAGCCCATTGTCTAGCAAATGAAGCCTTATCTCTTAGCGTGAAATATGGTATTATTGAAGATGTTTTCATTGTATTTATGATATCATCTTTGTTGAGCGTTATACCTTTTTTTTTTTTTTTTTTTTGACATGTCCGCACAAGAAGGGGATAGAGATTTGAACTAGTGACTTCTGTTTCATTAGGCATGATCCTAGCCGATTGAGCAACCTCTTGAGGGTCCATTGAGCGTTATGCTTAAGTTGATTTCTAACAATAGTTTCACTCATTTTCACAAAAAAAAAAAAAAGAGTAATGTTAGGGACCATTTTTTTTTATCTTCTTTTTATCCTCCTAAAGCTGATGTGCTTTTAAAATCATCATTAAATTTTAGATGAATTATATTTGAATTTTGATCTAATGATGATTTTAAAAGCTACATCAACTTTATGATGATAAAAAGATGGTCCCTAATATTACTAAAAAAAAAAAGGGTAATAATTTATTTGAGTAATGCTACGGACCATTTTTTTTATTCTCTTTTTATCCTCCTAAAGCTGATGTGGCTTTCAAAATCACCATTGGATCAAAATTCAAGTATGATTGATCTAAAATTTAATGGTGATTTTAAAAGCCATCAGCTTTAGGAGGAAAAAAAATTGGTCCCTAGCATTACTCAATTTATTGAGATAGTTTTTTTTTTATTTTTTATTTATTTTATATATATATATTTTTTATTTTTTTAAATTGAATAGGGAAAAGAGGCTACATGGAAGGTTCTTTACCACTCCTGATCCAAATGGAAGAAAGAATGGGAAATCTTGTAGATAGTTGATTTTAATAGGCTTTGATTTAAATTAAGGAGGATTTAAAGTTGTTAAATATTTTATTTATGGGCTAAGATGGATTATTGGATTTATATTTTGGTAATTGATTGCAATAAAACAGGAGTTGGCGTTAAAAGGCTTGTAATTTGGGCTAAAGTGGAAAATGGGCTAAGTGTTAATATTGGGTTAAGTAAGAAAGTGGGCCTTTGGCATTTAAATTTGGGAGGAATGATTAATGAGCCGAGAATTGGTGTTCAAGCCCAAGAGAAAGCCCACTTATTGGCAATAATGGGAAGTTGGAGTTTTTAAAAGCAAGCCAATTTTGATGATTTTTAAAGAGTTTAAGGAGGCATGCAAAATATGAGTTAGCGGCGAGGGGTTAAAGTGCAAAAGATAAAAGTCTTTTTTAATAATTGTTTGATTATATCTTGGCATGTAAAAGAAGTATTAAAACTTAAGGACCAAGTGACAAATTTCATAAAGTTTGACCAATGAGAAAGAGGGAATGGCTGGTTCTGATTGGTGGGTGATTTTTATATGGTTTCTTAGGTTTTAAAAAGAGAAGGAAAGAGAGCTTGTGCTCTCATTTGTTTGGCTATTTCAAAGAATAAAAAAAACAAATATTGAGTAAGAGAGAAATAGAAGATAAGGGAAGGGAGCTCACTTTAAGAAGAGTACTTGAGATTTAGCTAAACTGTAGTTAAAGGGTTAACATTTTAAGTCCTCTAAACTATCAATCATTTAAAAAACAACCATACAAACTAATATATGTGACACTTGAATACATAAAATTATAATTTTGTGTCAAAAAAGCCCCTCTGTTAGCGTTGGCCGTTAGAATGGATGCAAAAACCAAATTTGACCAAAATCTTTCGAAAATACTCACTTTGACCATTGAAAAACCAAATTTACCATTTATAATTGATAACCAATACAAAACTAAAATAAAAAGAAAAAAGAAAAAAGGAAGGGTATAAACAATGAGGTAAATTTCTCATCCATCCGACACAATTAGATACGTGAATTCTATGTAGATCTTCTATTATTTTCAATTTTTTACTGACTTCGTCATCAAAAGTATTTTCTGTTGGCTCACCTCGATAGGCCTCTGAACCCATTTTTTTTTTTAACCTAAGCTCTTGCAGCTGTAACTGTTCGAATTTCGGCTTCATCCAATGAATGTAATTTTGTGGATTAATGGGTTGTATGTTTTGTATTTGAGAGGCGTGACATTATCGAGCTCTATGGTACTATGTGATGATTATATGTAAATAGTGATTTATGACACCATATATTATGCCTATTTTGTTGACTAATGGTACCATGAAATTATGTTTGGGTGACTCTAGTGCTTTGGTGATGTTTTGGAAATGCAATGATTGCCAATTTTTTTTATTTTTTGTGGCATTCTTCGATCGCTCAATTTTTCTAGACAGATCAATTGTCCGATAAGATATGGATCGATTTGGGGCGTCACTATTAGTTTTGTTATAATAATCATTTGTTAATAGTTAATATTGTCCTCAAAGATAGTTCAATCCACTATGAATTAGTTACTAGTTTAAAAATAAACTTAATATATATATAAAAAAAAGTTGAATAATGCAATTTGGGAAGGGGACGTCTTCTTTTTAAAGAGACGACAAACAGATAATATTTAATTTTTGAAAGAAGGAATTAGTAACATATTTAAATCGTTGATAATAGAGAAAGCGACAATTTCACCAATGGGGCACAAAATATACACCACGGAGCGAGCTAGCAAGTATAGGATATAAATTAGGGTAATATTAACCTAACACAAAATTATTAAGGTAAAGTTGAGCGGTATATTTGTTTTATTAAATGGGTTAGACTAAGGTTGATCTACAAAATTTTATATTTATGTCTCAAAACGACATGATACAAATTAAAATCTAACACGCGACATTTAGAACTGTCAATTTTAAACCGACTCGGAATCTCAGGAAAAAAAGAATTTAACACAATTTATATAACTTTAAACTTTATAGAATACCTTAATACGACCCGACAGGCATAAAAGGTAAGATTTGAATAAGACAAATAAAAACAAAAACAAAAGTAGAAAACAAAAAGCTTGGGAAAACGGCATCGAAAAGTCAAAGAGACTCCGCGTTGGGTCTCCTTGCACAACGGCGTTTTTAGAGATCCAATAGCGAAGGAAGCAAAAATATAAAGATGTTGAGGTGAGTGGGAGTGATTGGATTCAAGCTGGTGATCATGGGATTCGATGGTTTTTTACCCATTTTTATAATTCCTCCCCACGTGCATGCCTTCAACTCTGCTCCTTAATCCTATAATAAATATCACTCTTCCACTGGACTCTGGATCCAATCACCCCACACTCTCTCCTTCCTTTCAGTTTCCATGCAACAACTGTAAAGGAGTAGAGTAGTTGCATATCTCTCTCTCTCTCTCTCTCTCTCTATATATATATATATATATATATATTTGTATATGTATATTTGATATACTTGTTGAAGCAACAGAGAAAGCAATACGCAGTGAAGATGGACAAATACGAGGTGGTGAAGGATTTGGGAGCTGGGAATTTCGGTGTGGCAAGACTGCTGAGGCACAAAGACACCAAGGAGCTCGTCGCCATGAAATACATCGAGCGTGGCCACAGGGTGGGTGTGTCGAGCTTTTCTGTTTGTTTCCCGAGAAAAAATGAGGAAAATAAGTATCACTAATTTGATTTTTGTTTACTTGCTTAAAGTTTGGTGTTGTTGGTTCCAGAGAGTGGAACATTAATTTTGAACTATTTTTAAGTCTAAGGCCCTGTTTGCTTTCCGGGGAAAAATGTAGGAAGGGCAAATTAAAAATTTTCATGATTTCGAGGATCCCAGAAATAGATATTCAAGTAAAACAAACCCAATTGTAATATTTGGTGCTTGAATTTGAGTTAACTCAGTCTTTTTCTTTTGTGCTCTCCATTTTCCCAGAAACCAAACAGAATTAAAAGGCTCCTCTATTCACATCACTTGTTCTTAATTATCTTACTTGCAGATTGATGAGAATGTGGCGAGAGAGATTATCAACCACAGATCGCTTCGGCACCCAAACATCATCCGTTTCAAGGAGGCTAGTTCTTTTTCTTTTCTTTTTTTTTTCCTTAGACACCAAGAATTTGGCTAAAAGGGATTTGAATACTGATGAAATTTTATTTTTTTGATGGGTGTTTAAATCTGCAGGTGGTTTTGACACCCACCCATTTGTCGATTGCGATGGAATATGCAGCGGGCGGAGAGCTCTTCGAACGAATCTGCAATGCCGGTAGATTCAGTGAAGATGAGGTTTTTTACTTTCTCTCTTTTTTCACTCGAATAAGCTCTCTTTCAATCACTTTTCTCTTGTTTAATTGAAATTATCTTCGTCGTTAATATGCTTTTATTTCTCTTTAATTGCCCAGGCCAGATATTTCTTTCAGCAGCTGATCTCTGGTGTCAATTATTGCCATTCAATGGTAACATCAAACTTAACACTCCTCTCCTTTTCTCTTTCTCTATCATTGAAATTATAATTATATTTAATTATGTTTTAATCTTATTTTGCAGCAAATATGCCATAGGGATTTGAAGCTTGAAAACACCCTTTTAGATGGAAGCCCTGCGCCACGGCTGAAAATTTGTGATTTTGGTTATTCTAAGGTGTGGAAATTAGATTCATATATTTATTTATTTTTATTTTTTGTAATATTTAGTAGTAATGGTATTCTGATTTCTGAACTTACTTCTTTTGGGTATGCTTTTTGATTGTGGTGTAGTCATCCCTGCTGCATTCAAGACCCAAATCCACAGTTGGAACTCCGGCGTATATTGCGCCGGAGGTTCTTTCCCGGCGAGAATATGATGGGAAGGTAAATTTGTAATTCACTTGTTTTGAGTGGAAATATTTTATAATTTTTCTCCAGTCTGTTCTTGGGATAAGGAAAATAATGTGGGGATGGCGATTGGCGCACTGAACTGATATGTCATATGAGGCATGGCAAGTTGGTCCCTCTCCATGCCGTCTCCTAGATGCTTACAAACTCATATTTTAGTATTGATATTTTTTAAGAAAATGATATTAATTCCTTTAGTGACATACTTTTATTTATTTATTTATTTCTTTGAGTTATCATTATTTGTTTAAATTTCAATTATGTTTTATTGTGTACAATAAATGCAATGATAAATGGAATTAGGGTAAGAGGTACAAAAACTGAAATGTAACTGTTGGCGTTGGTCAAAAGGTTTGGGACAGCAAAAAATGGATATTTGTCTCTATAAATATGAAAGAAAATATATATATATATATATATATATATATATATATATATATATATATATATATAGAAAACATATGACTATTGATACTATATAAAAAAGAAGTTGAATCAAAATTCTCATCCATTTTCTATCTCCCTTGTCCATTGCACTACAGTAGATGTCACCCCCATTTTCTTCCTTTCTCTCTCTCTCTCTTTCTCTTTTAATCTTATTTTCTTATTGAAATTACTTGGCTTTGTTAGGTGCATGAGGCTGGATGGATAGGGTGAGGGTATTATAAGTTTGATATTGGATGGGAATGAGGATTAATATCTTCTCCTGTTCTGAGTATGAAGCGGGTATGGGAAAGTCTTAAAGTTGTGGGGCAGGGAGGATCCACTTGAAATTACATTCAAGTGGTGCATCTTAACATGTCGTTTTGTTACTTCTATAAGGATGGATACCTTTGTTTAATGAGCATAAAGCATAGTCAGTGACATTATAGACATTCCATGTGGACCTATGGCTTGAGTTTTGAAGCCATGCTCTTTGGACTTTTATAAATTAACAACTACTAGAGCACTTGTTAAACCCACTAGTATTTGAGTGGCTGTTGAATGGTGGAGGTTTGCATCAGCTTCCACTGTGTGAGAACTTAGTTTTGTCATTGCTATACATGTGTGTGACTTTTTCCCTCCCACCTTTTGGGTGGAAAAGAGATGGGAACATATCTTTGTATTGTAGAAATATGATGAGGTAAATCTTAGATGGGTCATTCCTTCATGCATTACATGTCTTCCATTACTCATCATCTATGGCTGTTCATATTTTCGTGTTGGCTTGTAAAACTCAAGTGCTTTTGATACATTGGAAATTTTACTATACTGAACTTGGTCTGGAATGGCCTTTCTTCTTCGGTACATGGCACTAGCAACCGTCCTACATCGAGCATTTGGTTTACTACAAGTAGATCACCAATGCGAGTTTAAGGGGCAGTTGAAATTCCCTCTATCTGCATAATTAATCTCTTAAATTAATGGATCTTGTGCTTCTGGTCATGCTATTCAACAATAAAAAGCTTTTAAATTCATAAAACCATTTTTACATGTATCATAATACAAAAAGATTAACTGATCCATTTAATAGTATGCTTGCTAACATTACAACTATAAGTAGCTATAAACATTGGAGTAGCTGCAATTTGTTAATTTTAGAGATGATTATATCTATCCTTGCTTTTGTTTTAGTTGGCAGATGTATGGTCATGTGGAGTAACTCTCTATGTCATGCTGGTGGGTGCATACCCTTTTGAAGACCAAGATGACCCCAAGAATGTTAGGAAAACAATTCAAGTAAATATATTACTCTTCATATGTATAATTTTGAAAAAAAAAAGAGTTTTCCAATTTTTTCATTTACAAATCTTCTTCCTCGTTATCATTCTTCTGCAGAAAATAATGTCTGTTCAGTACAAGATCCCCGACTATGTACACATATCTCAAGATTGCAGACACCTACTGTCCCGCATATTTGTTGCAAATTCATCCAGGGTATGTATTCGTCTGAAGTTACTGAATTTTGTTCTGATCACTACAATTTGATTGCAATGTATTGCAGCTACTACGCGTGGTTAGCTTATGGATGTCATGAAAATAACACCTTTTTAGCCCTTTTCATCTCATTGGAACTTATTCTTAAATGAAGCCTCTAAAATTTTATTTTCCCTCTTCCTGGAAATTATTTAGGGCCATTATACGATTTACCACATTAATGAAAGGCGTATTAGGATAAATGGAAAGTTTGTCTTGGTTGGCTATGGTATGGTGGCTGCTTTGAATGATAGGGTAGACATGATAAAAAGACATGACATTAAACTCCCTGCCTTGGTCTAACTGTACAAATAGGTGGAGGAGGAATCTGTCTTGATTGACATTGGAAATGGCCAACTTTTCCCTTCCGTAAACATGAGTGCCTTTATTGGTAATGATTATCCTTTCACTCACTTTCCAGGAAACAATATAAGGGTTTAGTTAAGAGAAATTATTCATTTCCTTCTTTGGTCCTTCTCCCATCCTTTTACTTTTTAAAATCACTATTGAATCTTGGGTCCATGTGGGTTACACATGTGAACCCCATAAATCCAATGGCAATTTTAAAAGTAGAAGGATGGGAGAAGTACCATAGGAGGATGTATAGTCTCGTTAGTTAATATCTTGATGTCTTGCATTTTCAGTTGCTGGCAAGGTTCTTGGTTAGTACCCATATAACTAAGCTGTATCTTGCTTCTTTAATGGCGTATGATTCTCTGCTCCTTGTCATTGTACTATTCTAGAGGGTTTTAGTGTAACTAGCATAATCATTGTCCATACTATGGTTACAATAAATCTAGAGAATCCCAGTGTTTCTTTTCTAATTTATATTCTGTGTCTTACCTTTTAACATTGATTAAGATGCTTTGGCCTATTTGTAAATGCATTGTTCATTTCTGCTTTCTCTCTTCCTTCTTTTCAAATAACTCCTTTCTTTAAATATATAATTTCCCATTTTCTAATGCCATTTAGGAAAGAATACCTAATTTTCCATTCAAATTAGAATGAGCCTGCTAAACCCAAAAACTTTCAATAGAATGAGATGCCTCCTTTCAATTTTGTTGAATTGATAGTCAGGTCCTAGACATAAATACGACCAAGAACAGTTATTTAGAAAGGTTCAGAATCCCCAAATCTATAGAATGAGATGCCTACTCTCTGAGGGGGAAGGTTGGTAAAGGACATATGTTATAGCTGAAAATTGTGCTAGCATCATCAACGTGAAGACAATCAATGATGAGTTTTCTGGAAACATAAATAAGAAAGGAATTTCATCAAATTTGTTGAGGACATAGCTTTTCCTTTCTATAAGTAATTTCTATTGATGTGTCAAGGCAAGATAGTTTCATTCGTAAAGTTCTAGTCATGTGGTTTCATTGGTAAAGCGTCCATATTAGTTCTTTCAAAATTTAAGATAGTATCCACATCAGGCCTAGTTCCCCTGTTTCAGATAATTCGGCTCTATTCTCCAATCCCCTTTGAGATACTTGATCATGAACAAGTGTCAGGAATTGGATTAGATTTCTTTGATTAAAGTAAAAAATTATCTGGGGAAAATCCCATATAGACCTCTTTTAAAAGCTCTTGATGGGAGAAACAAATTCTTTAGATTTTGTGAGCTTTCCAAAACAACTTCTTACTAATCAGTAATATAATTTTTAACTTCAAGTCTAAAGTGGACATTTCCCTAATGGTGAAAGCACTTATTTCATTGTGTTTTTTCACTACTTGATTCTCTTTGTATGAATCTATTTGTTACTGTTTGTGTAACTTAATTTTGGGAACGACCTACTAGAGTAACCTAAATCACCCCTTAATTGGCTTTTCATTTATCTGTTGAGCCATTTGCTTGTGCTTTACAGTTCAAAAATTCTCTATCAAATCCTGTCACATTTCATTCTTGAGAGAGAAGGAGAGGGGCGACCACAGATGACTTGTGTCAGAAACTTAAAACCGATTCCAACCTCCGAACTGACACCTGTTGGAAGTCAACAGGTTGGGTCTGGACCAGGTCAAAATTTTGGAAGAACAAGGACTTGAACACCCCTAAACATTTTTGATTTGTTGCTGAAACTATGAGACTGCCTTTCTTAGCCCCACTGAAAAAGAAGTAAAAAAGGAAAGAAATAGAAAGAAAAAGGAAAAGAGAGACTGACTTTTACTATTCCCATGTTTGGACCCCAACATTATATGATCCAAAGTGAGGGCATATTGTATATGATATTAATTGAAGGTCGTATCATAGGATCATAATTTTGTTATGGATAAGATATGTTGAGATAGGCTAGGAGTTGTTTTAAGATTAGTTTTATCACTTAGGATTAAGGTTAGTTTTATTATTAGGTTTATCATTTGTTTGAGTTTATATCGTTATCTGTTTGTAAGTCTATTTAAAGACTGTTTAATGTTAATTAAAATCATTTAGAGAATTTGATTTCCAAAACTCACTTTTAGAGGAAGCCCAGGTTCCTTCTAAGAACCTACCAGAATTTATCTTTGTTTTGCAGTTGATATTCAGGTTCATATTCCCATTTTTGGCCCTTTTGCATCCCTTATAACACCACAACTGCATGGGCTAGTGCTCAGCAATAGTGATTAAACATTTCCGAGTATGATCTCTTTTATTAGGGTTGATCCTTCAAGCTCCAGTCCAGACTAGGTCTACTGAAATGGTGTTTGTTGAGAGAATTTCCTGAAGAGTCCTATAAGAACCTGTTGATAATGTTAGACACCACGTCAACTCCAAGACTAAGCTTCTAGGTTTGGGTCCAATCATATATATCAACTACTCACTTCCTTAGAATTAATTCCACTTTACATATGAGCCTCTAAAACATCGACCTAACTCCATGTGATTCCGTCACAAATTTTAGAGTATCACGCATACAGTACTGGCACCAAATGGAATAGTGACCAAACGCAACTCGCTCCAATAGTCACCAACATTCTCAAGACCAAGATACTTTGCCCAAGCTGAACGATCAGCTCCAATACATATTTGCTGAAGGAGAGAGATGCCTAGAGAGTTTTCGTAGTCTGTTGATATACATGTTAGACACAACCTCAACCCAAAAAATTAAGCTGTTAGGTTTAGGTCCAATTCTGTATGATAGCTACTGATTTTGTTTGCTTCTCCTTGGTGCTGGATTCAACGTTCATGTACACTCACAATAGAAGGCTTCTCTTGGTTCAGTTTGTCACAATCCGCCGCAAAGGCAGAATGGCTCAGCTTTGCTTGTTGAACGTCGTACCCTTATAATAATATATATTCTAGAAGCTGTTTCTCTGAATATTCTGTTATCTCTCCCAATTTAGTTATAATGATTTTGAAACAATTCATAGAGTTGAAATCACATGCCGCTTCTGGGGCTGCTATATGTTCGCTTTAGTTGGCATACTATGGGGATACAAGTTATTCAAAGGGCTCTACTCCATCTTTGACAGTATAAAAACTGAGAAGTCCTTTTTTTTTTTTTGGTTTCTTTTATTTTTATTTATTTTTAAATTTTTCTGGGCAACATCTGAAGACCCTTTAAAGTTGATGGAACATTTTCCATTTACATTTTGGAGGCTTCAGGACTTATTATTGATACTTTCTGATAGATTCAAGCAACAATAAAAAAAAATAGAAATAAAAATGAAAAAAAGAAGGATACTTTCTGATGGAACATGCCAACCATATAGTGTTCCATATCTGGTTTGCTGACCACTGATAGAGTGTCTAATCTGAAATGGGGACTTATGGTGTGACTTTTACTTTATGCTTACATATTGAGTAGCTTAATCTAATTAGTAAAAAAAGTATGTCTAGTAACACAATACTCTTTTGAGGCATAGCTAAGATTAGCTAAGAACTTTTCCTTGTTTCTTTGTTGCTTTTTGTGGAAACCTACTTGGATTGAGAGGATGATTTTACTCTGTGGTTGTGAGTTTGTTATGTGGATTACTCAGTTAAAATGTTTTTATCAAGGATATTATATCTATCATAATAAAGTAACTAGACTCAATAATGTTGAGTACTAGAATGTCTAGCACTGTGCTGAGGTGGTTTCCAATGCGATGTTGGTTTTGCAGAGAATTACAATCAAAGATATCAAGAACCATCCATGGTTTGTAAAGAACATGCCAAGGGAGCTAACAGAGTCTGCTCAAGCTATCTATTACCAGAGAGACAATCCAAGCTTTTCTCTTCAAAGCGAGGATGAGATAATGAAAATTGTAGGGGAGGCGAGAAACCCACCTCCAGCATCTAAGTCTATCAGCGGCTTTGGCTGGGGAACAGGAGATGAGGAAGACATTGGAGACATAGATGCAGAGGTGGAGGAAGAAGACGACGAGGAAGATGAGTATGACAAGAGGGTCAAAGAAGTTCATGCAAGTGGAGAATTTCGAATCAGTTAAGCAGTATCTATCATCCTTTATCTGATAATCGGATAGGTAAAGCGTTTAATGTTGTGACATTAGGATTTACCAATTTGTGTGCATAATGTTTAATAAGTTGATGCCACAATCTCAAAAAATAGCGGATTCTGAAGTAGTACATCGCATGTTTGAATTGCTTGTAATCTAATGTTTGTACTATGCTACAACCTCAAAAAATAGTGGATTCTTAACTTGGAATAAACATGATTAATGTTGTTAATTATAGTCCTGACTAGAAAAGGTACAATTATAATATCTTACTAATCCATTAAACAAATTAACAACTGCACAATTATTGAACTTGTTTAATCAAATAAAAGAATTGCAATCATCTGTTAATTCTTACTTTCTGCATCTCTGGTTATCTCTTGTTCAGAAAATTTCTCAAAATCTTTTCTACTTTCCTTGCTGCCTGGGGAGACCAATCCAATGATTATTGGTCTTGAATTTGGATGTTCAATCTTCTGAGCCAAATAGAATGAAGAGTCATGTGGAAAACATCGAATCTCTTAGGAGGTGCATTCACCAGAAAATGTCTTTGAACTTGTTTTACTCTCCTGTACAGCCTCAAGTACTGTCTTTGAGATATACCCATCAAAATTGTTTTGATATTTGGTATGTCCTTCACATCTACTTGCACAGAAAATGCCTTCCAGTTTAGAACGTCGCTAAAAGGCGGCACATAGCCAGCAGAAATCAACACAGGCACACACTCAGCATAGATTGCCTCCACAACTCTTGGACTTGCTACTTCATACCCACTAGGGCACAAGCAGAACCTGCTCTTCCTCAACATTGAGTAATAAGATACTTTAGGAGGAAGTTGATCATAAACCTGCACATCTTGGTCTTTGTTTTTCCATTGCTCTAGAAGTAGGTACCTAATGTGGCCGTGTAAACGGCCAGCAAAGAAAGCAAGAACAGATCGGCGAGAAGGCGATAGACCGCCAACCAACCCTGTGGTTTTGCCTGTCAGAAGATTAATTTCCGGCAGGGATGCATCCTTGGAAGGATTGAATCCTTCAGAAGTATTTGCATTGCACAGAACTCTTATGGACCTGTGGAATAAATGTGGAACAAAGGATGACACCCTCGGCCCCTGTAGATATTCCAAAAGACAGGATTTTAATACATTAAGAGCTTTGGCAAATTCCAACAGAACAAGTTATTCCAAAAGAAGATAAGATAAGATTTCTTTTGGAAAAAAACAACTTCTAGCAATTCCAACAGAGCAAGTCATTCCAAATGATGGGACAACTTTGGGTCAACCAAAATTGATTGGAATTTCTAGCAATTTGGTGCCCAGCAGCAATTATGAGAAAGTTCGTATAGTTAGTATAGAACTCACCTGCCCAAATAGATGGTTGGCCAGCCTAAAAGTTAGTAAGTTAGTTGGACAAGTGAGTCTCATATGAGTGAGCTCTCTCACAATTGTTGTCCAAATTACTAGTAACTTAGACAATAAATTGCTGAAGATCTGTAGTAGCTCAAAATTGCTAGAGATTTCAATCTCGATTCAAATTTTTTTTACAACACTTAGGCTAAATCCGAGTAGGAGAGCCTATATGAGACTCACCTGTCCGAATAGGTGGTTAGACAGCTTAAAATTTATTTGAACATATGGGTCCCATATTGCTGAAAATCTCAATTTTGATTTAAAATTTTAGTAGATTCTTCTATCCGTGCAAATTTTGAGTAATCCAAGAACTATTAATTATAATATATATGCATTTTAAATGACATTAATTTCTAAAATGACAACAAAAATGGGAACTTTTAATTTTTGTGGGTATATATGTGATTGTTTACCCAATCATGGCAAGAGAGCATGAAATGATCAGCCCCAAGACTTCGATTCCAAAAAGGATGTCTACGTGCGATGGCATCAATGTAATCGACCACAACACGTCGAATGGGATGAACGTCATAGGAGTCGGGCTCGTAGAGGTGGTGAACCATGGAGACCACACTGAATGGGAGGAAGAAGACGAGGGCATCTTCGGGATTTCTTGTGCGATAAATTCCTCCCTTCTCCATTTCACTGATGAACTTTCCCTCCGTGGAGTATATGCTCTTGCATGGTCCATCATGAAACAATGGGGCTTCTCCTTCCTCGTACACATAAACCTTCATCAGCCTCTCCATCTCTACATAACTCCTACAATATTTATATATAGATTACAAAATGTCGATTTAATTACATTCAAAACAATGGGTTTATCAGGAAATTGAACGAGACAATTAATGTTAGAAGCCATCTCGATTCATATTCCTCTCCGAGCTGGCTTAGGTCAGCATATGTAGTTTTTTCAACGGTTTATATTTAATTTCAAGTTTTTCATGAAAAAGAGGGAGAAAGTTAAATTAAACCTGGACCATTGAAAAAGCTATAGAGTATGTGCTATGGTTTTTTTTTACAGCACCAAAATCAAATTCATTTCTCAAAAGGATCCTCTCCTACATTATTAACTTTTGAGTAATGAAACTCCTCGCATTTATTTATCGCACTTATTTTACACTGGTTGACGTAGTGTATTTTAAGTAACTTTTGCTTTGTTGTTTTATTTTTTAAGTAGCTGACATAGGAAATTACTTAAAATACGCCAAGTCAATTAGTGTAAAATAAGTGTGAAGAGTATCACTACTCTTAGTACTTTTTTTTTTTTTTTTTTTTTTTTTTTTTTGTCTCAAGTTAATTGAAATGGAGAGAATCCATTTCATGGTTCATTTTGTTTTGATGCATTTAATGATATGGCACCATGTACACCATTTAAAATTTTTAAATAAGATGACAATATATTCACCATGTGACTACTACATATACATATACACTTTTAGATACATAAAATCTAATCTAGACCATAAAATGAATCTTCTCCGTTTCACCTCATCTTACGCAAGAATAAATGTCCAAACACAATATTCCAAACTTATATCCCTTGATGGAGACTAAAGAAGGCAAGGAATTGAGAAAGAAAATACCTGTGGAAAGCATTGGGATTCTTATATATTGGTCCCTGAGGAACATATTCTTCTGGATCTTCACTAGTTGTTGTGAAATTTCTCACTTCACCAGCTTCTCTTATATAAAACCTGGCCTTACCCAAACTCGCTTCAATTCTCTTCAACCTGCTGCTTCCCTTAGAAGTCTCAAATCCTTCATTAAACCCTTCATGCTTCAATATATACAACAAAAAAGAAACAAAATATTAGTAACATAAGAAAGGGAATAAAATCGAGTTTGAACCGTTAAATTATTATTATTATTATTATTTTACGGCACCTAAACCAAATCCGATACCTACAATGAGGGGAGGTGATGCTTCTCTGGGCTTTGCAGAACCAAGTGGAGCAGGAGCTTCTGCAGAAATATTAAAAGCAGATGTTGGTGCTTCAGACCCTTCATTGTGTTGTGAATAAGAAGTAAATGGAGCAGATAAGGGAGCTGCTGCTGCTGCTGCTTCAAGCAACCCAGAAGTGATTTGCTTGGAGAAAGGTGGAGAAGAGAAAGAGAAGAAACCAAAAAGAAGAAGAAAGAAAGGTATAATCACAAGCAAGAGAACCAAAAATGAAGAAGAAGAAGAACAACAAAATGGGTTGCTAGAATGTCTCATCTCTTCCACAAGTGTCTACCAATATGCCCACCACCACACTTAACACTATCCAGAATTTTAGTGCGTGAATATTGAGAGAGAGAGAGAGAGAGAGAGAGAGAGAATAGCTTTGGTTACTTGAAAGCTACTTATTCCTTGCTGCGCAAGCACATGATCAGTCTTATTCTTGGTGAGGGCAACATAAGAGTATAGGGCCAAAAAGGGGGTTGTGTTGTTTTGCTACTTGATTCTCTTCTGACTTCCATAAATCTTGTGTGGGTCCTCCTCTTTATTAATGGATATTATCATTTTCCTTTGTCTTTTTTGGCCTATCAAGAGACTGGGGAATTAGAACAGGTGAATAGAGGTTTTTGGATGCAGCTATCCGGCCTATCCCCCCCTCTCTGATCTCCTCCCCCACCCCTTTTTATTAAATAATAATAATAATAATAATAAAAGAAATTGTGTCAACATCTCCTCGTGATTTTTTTTTTTTTTTTTTTTTTTTTTTGACATTGAGAATTTAGTTTTCAATTTAATTAAATAAATACAATTATGCCCTTAAATAAAAAATAAATAAATAAACTCAAAAATAAAAGATGACACATGACCATGGACAAAGTTTTCCTCCAAATTGGGTTGGAAGAAAAGTGAAATGTGTCTTTTAAACATGTGAGTTGCACATGTTCTTTTAATAGTAAAGACAAAGTTGAAATAAATTTTATTAAAAACTCATATTCATTTCACATGTTATTAAAAAAATAGACACATGTCACTTATAGATTAGGTTGAAGGAAATTTCTAAACCCAGTTTGGAGGAAAACTTTGTCCCACGACCATGGAGCGGGTTATTTTTTTATTTTTTTAATTTTTATTTTTTTTAAAATTTTTTATATGATGGGTATAATTTTTATTTTGTATCGTTTCTGTTATCTAATTGACCAAAAAAAAAAAAAAAAAAACTAAAACGAAAGTCTTAATTTATAAATATTGAAATCAATGATTCTTGTTTTATCAAATTGGAAACTTGGATCTCAATGTCAAAAAGCAAAAAAAACACTAGGAGTTTGTGACATTTTTTCCTTTTTTTTTTTGGGGGGGATCTATTTCAAGGCAAGTTGTCGGTGTTACTAGAGGAATTGTAGACTAGAAAAGGCTAATGAATATTAGAAGAAAACAAAGAAAAAAAACTAACAAACGAATTGTTAGTGAACCAAAAACGTAAAGTTCGTCGGGGCTCAATAAGTCAAGCATCAAACAAACATATCGATTACAATATTAGAGCATTATTAACAGCTTCATCGAATTTTACTCATCAAAATAATCATAAGTATATATTTTTTTTTATTTTAAAAGTTAAATACCAGATACCCCTCTGAGGTTTGATAACTTTATTTTTACTTTCTTGGAGTTTCATTTTTATCACAAGACCCCATTGGAGTTTTGATAAAGGACCAAGTTAGTCCATCCGTTAGTTGACCGTTAGGACTGACACGTGGACCAATCAGATGCTGACACGTGGCACCTATTTAATTTTTTTTAAAATTAAAAAAAAAAAAAAGAAAAAAAGAAAAGAAAAGAAAAGAAATTGGGGGCT
>NC_081551.1:14492423-14493519 GCF_901000735.1 Corylus avellana | reverse complement strand
AAATTTGATTGGTCCATGTGAAATTCCGTTAAGTCAACTAACGGTTAACTAATAGAAGGACTAATTTGGTCTATTATCAAAACCATTGGGATCTCCCGTGATAAAAATGAAATCCTAAGAAAAAAAAAATAAAGTTATGAAACCTTAGATGGTATTTAGTATTTAACCCTTTTAAAAAACTAAAATAGCAATTTAATTATAGCGCAAAACATAAATATTGAAAATGTATTTAACCCTAATTTTTATAGGAATTTTGTACAAATAAAGTTCTTTGTGATCCTCAACGAGAGAACAACATATTAGCGTAAAACACTAAATATAAGAAAAAAAACTCAAAAACACTAATTTTTTTTTCTTCATATTATAAATCCCTAATCTTTTTCATGATCATTGAAGCCACTACCGTCTCCTCCGCCGAACACCGCCACAAACAACTCTTTTCCATGTCAAAAGACAAACCACGGCATCTCTCTTATTCACGCGTCGTACAAATTTTTTTAAAAATTATTCTCATTTGTAAAATAAAACCTTTATTAATCAACTTTTTTTTTCCTATTTCTTGTCAAGCAAGTCTCTCTTAAATAAATTATCTTGATCAACTTTCCACTTCGGCTAGGTTGTCCCTCAAGTCTCTTTTCCTTTTACCTCCGTCGATCGGCCTCTTAAAGGTGAATTTATCCCAAATTTCTCTTAAAAGGAAAATCACACCAACTATGAATCATTTTATCCCATTTATTTACCCCCAAACAACCCCTCTTTTCTTTTTTTCTTTTTTTAAAAAAAAGTGTTTAAAAAGTGCAACCCAAAAATAAAGCAACAAATGCAACGCAACAACACCTGCTGGGGAGGGACAGAGACGCAGGAATAAACCACCAACACATGCACTTGAGTTGTCTCTGAAAAAAAACCAAAAACAACATTCGAAGCTCAACGAAGAAGAACACACTCATTTACCCATTGAACCATTACAACAAGACACGCTATTAATTTTTTCAATAAAGAGAAAAACACTAAAAGAATGTGTGTGCGAGTACATGGTATGGTATGCAGGATTAGCTTTTGATGACAAGTGACAACCTAGCTGTTGGATCACTTT
>NC_081551.1:14489658-14492323 GCF_901000735.1 Corylus avellana | reverse complement strand
TTTAATAGCAAAGACAAAATTGAAATAAATTTTATTAAAAACTCATATGCATCTCACATGTTATTAAAAAAATGAACACATATCACTTTTATAAATTAGGTTGAAAGAAATTTCTCTAACCCAGTTTGAAAGAAAACTTTGTCCCACGACCATGAAGCGGGTTATTTCACTTTTTTTTTTAAAAAAAAAAAAAATTATATGATGGGTCTAATTTTTATTTTGTATTGACCAAAAAAAAAAAAAAAAAAACTAAACGAAAGTCTTAATTTATAAATATTGAAATCAATGATTCTTGTTTTATCAAATTGGAACCTTGGATCTCAATGTCAAAAAGCGAAAAAACACTAGGAATTTGTGACATTTTTTCCCTTTTTTTGGGGGGATCTATTTCAAGGCAAGATGTCGGTGTTACTAAAGGAATTGTAGACTAGCAAAGGCTAAAGAATATTAGAAGAAGAAAAAAAAAAAAACAAACGAATTTGTTAGTGAACCAAAAACGTAAAGTTCATCGGTGTTCAATAAGTCAATTACAATATTAGAGCATTATTAATAGCTTCACCGAATTTTACTCACCAAAATAATCATAAGTACATTTTTTTCTATTTTAACTACTCAATTTTTTAGAGCATTTATGGCAATCTCACTATTTTAATAATCCACTTTTATTATTCAATTTAAATATTATTTTCAAAGATTTGTTTAGTCTTTCTCTAACTATTAAAAGTGGAGAGAGATACGGAAAAGAAAAAGGGGGAGAGAAAATTCATTTTTTATTCAATTGGTAAGTAAACAGTATTCACTCACTCACCATTTTTTTTTTTCATCAAATTAGTGAGGCTGAAAATGAAAATTTTTAAACATTTACACCAAATTGCCTTACCAAAATAACCAAAAAGTGGCTTTAGTGAGGCGGCTAATACTGCTCTTAAAGCATTATTAGCAGCCTCACTAAATTTTAATCACCAAAATAGTCAAAAATACATTTTTCTCTATTTTAACTACCAACTTTTTTAAAGCACCACCAACAATGTACCTCACTATTTTAACAATCTACTTTTATTATTCCATTTAAATATATATTTTTTAAATATTTGTTTATTCTTTTTTTAACTATTAAAGGAGGAGAGAGAAACATAAGAGAGAAAAAGGGGGGAGAAAAACTATTTTTTTTAATTCAATTTGAGAGTGAATAGTAGTCATTATTAATAGTGAATATCGTTCACTCACAATTTATTTTGAGTTAAAATGGTAAGGCCGAAAAAGGAAGATTTTAGCCAGTTTCGCCAAATTTTTAATAAAACAAACAAAAAAATAATTTAGGCAAAATATAGATATGGTTTAAATAATATAATTTAACTTACAATTATATATTTCAATGGTAACTGATTGAATTGAATCCAATTAGTGGCCTGTATGAGAAATTTTTTGAAATTTAATTAGGGGGTTGGGATGCCTTGCACTTTTAACTCACTGTACAACATTAATGGATAACCTCTCTCCCTTGTATCCAATAAATCATTTCTACTGAGGGCTTAGAAAATATATCAAATCTATTATGGGCTTCAAAAAAATCCAAATATAATTTTATGACTTAAGGTGTCTAGATGCCATTGGGTGTCCACTTTTAAAGCGCTACGCACATTGAAATGTAAGAGAAATTTTTTAACTGTTTTGAGGATAGGGTGTAGAAAATCAATTTTGCTTAAGTTCCCTCCAATAATAATTGGTTTATTCAGGTCTCTCAAATGAGTTGCAAGGCAAGCACTCATTTATAATAAAAGATACTATGTATATGAGAAGCAACATAATGGACGATTTGATGGATGAGAAAAAAGTTTTGATTGGATGAATAGAAGCAAGAAAGGGGTGCTCCATGTATGACCTTCTTTGTGAAAAACTAATAAAGGTAATTTTACTTTAAACTCTTGAATTATCATTCGACTTGACAAGCCTCTCAAACTTTAAAACCTTTCAATTTGAACCCCTAAACTTTTAATTGCAATCAATTTTAATCCCTATGTCCGATTTAAAACGTTAAAAGTGAGACAATGACGTTTATACCCCTAACTTTTTTATAAAATTCTAAATTTACCCTTAATTCCAAGTTTAAAAACAAAAAATAAAGTAAACAAAAAAAGCGTTCTTTGGCCTTGTGACCCGTGGGTCAGGCCAGACCCACACGAGTCTGGCCTGACCGACATGTCTTTTTTTCTTTTTTTCTTTTTTTTTTTAAAAAAATTAAATAAAAAAAATAAAAATCAAGTATATTTTGGTCTTTTTAAGTATTGCCGTTAGAAGTTAACTGCTAAATCTGACGAAGGGGTTCAAATTGACTGCAATTAAAAGTTCAGGGGTTCAAATTGAGAGGTTTTGAAGTTTTTTTTTTGGGGAAACTTCAGAAAACCCCCCTGAAGTTCCATCCGATTTGAAAAGACCCCTCTGAATTTCCAAAGCTCTCATTTAGACCCCCTGAACTTTGGTTTTCTCTCACTTTGGACCCCTTTAACATTAAACTACGTCGTTTTGGATGTTTTATACCCATTTTACCCTTCCTCAAAACTATGTCGTTTTGTGTCCTAAAATCACAACACATATCCAGCCCAAAACGACGTCGTTTTAAGCATAATTTTTTTTTTTTAATTAAAAAAAGTAAAATATATATATA
>NC_081551.1:14486558-14489558 GCF_901000735.1 Corylus avellana | reverse complement strand
CCAAACTAATAAGACTCAAAATCACACTGATTCGGGAATTAACAAACTGTTCAACAAATATATGCGGAAAGTAAAATCAAGCAATCATGAACACAAAGATTTGGTTATGAAGAGAAAACTATTTAGATAACTCTCTAAAATGTAAAACCTCTTCAGGACAGCCAAATCGAAGAAATCACTTCATAGTAGAATAATGAGAAATTACACAATGTCAAAGACTTACAAAATATTTGCACTTGACACTCCTTTGTACTAGACAAGTGGCCCACTTATCTGCTACCACAGTAGTTCTCCCAAAACCTTTGGACAATTCCTTCTACGTGATCTCCCTTCACCGGAACTCTTGTTGACTTCATGTGCATGTTTCAGTTTGCTCATTTTTTGTTTTGTTGGGAAAATTTACTTGCTTGTTCTCATTTTCTTGTTTGATACTATATGAAGTATTTGTTGTTTCTTTAAGATTAAGGATAATAAATGTTTTTTTTTTTTTTTTTTTGCTAAAGCAGAATTTACTGTTATGAACTTGGTAACGGAAAATATGTTATGCTTTATTTTCTGTAAGAGTGATAAGTTGCCGTCATCTAGATGGGGGTGAAAGTCATGTGTAGTTGGCCTAAAGTGTTGTTTTGTTTGCTTACGCTGTATGCTCTGAATGTTAATGCAATTTGTGGACACCAAGTTACTTTTTCCTTTTCTATTAATATAAATCAGGGAAAAATACACTTTACCCTCCTAAACTATCCACCCATTTGCACTTTTAACCATAATATTTAAAAAGTGACACTTTACCCCCTCAAAGTATTTGACATTGACACTTAATCCCCATGAGTTGACACTGTACCTCCTCGAAGTATTTTGAGTTGACACTATGCCCCCCGAAAGTAACTAAGTTTTTTGGGGGGGTAAAGTTAGGGTTGGCAATTGAACCCGTGACATGCAGACCCGACACAAACACGACACATGAAATTCGGGTTAGGGTTGGGCTTTTGACCTTTTTTTTTTCATTAAACGTTTAAACCTAAAAACTTAAAAACAAAAATCGCTTCCAGTTCCTGTCCTCTCTAGTCTTGCGTCGCTCAAACCTTCCAAGCTCTCAAACAAGTCTGATAAGCGCCGAATGTTGAACATTCAAGCCCCTTAATTTGCATATATTAATTCCTTAGCATTGTTATTTGTTTGATTTTGTTTTGTTTTTGTGTTTTCAGTTGTTTAATAAAAATACAAGAAAACCATTGATTTTGGGCTCAAAATGCAATTCAAGTACTGTAGCAGTTACTGTAGCAGATAATGTAGCAATTTACTTTAGCAGAGGGTACTGTAGCAAAGTTACTGTAGCTACAATGCGCTCGAGCGCACATGGGCGCCAGAGGCAAAACAGACTCTGAAATTGAGAAGAAAAGTTTTTCTAGGTCTCCCAATCCGACTGGGAGACTGAAGGGCTTCTAGGATTCTCATAATCCCTATAAATAGGCCTCTAAGCATTGAGAAAAGGGGGACACCGCTTTCTAGAGCGAAATTCAGTAAAATTGTCTTTGGAGCTTAGAAGAGCATGAGCAGCTAAACCCAATTGTGGGGTGTTGATGTAACCCTATCCAAGCACAATGGTTTGATTGTATTTAATTTCTAGATTTTCAATTTATGTATGTTGATTGTATAATTATGAGGATTACTACAATTGATTTATGTTTTCATATTAAATGCAATTGTTCTTAAATTCCAAAATCAATATTTGTGAAATTCTTCTCTTATCTTAGAAAGTATTTTACTTTTATTGAAATCAAATCATTTTTGTTTTCTGTGATTATGAGGATGATGGTTATACAATGAGTTTAATTGACATATGATCAATAGGATTTGATAGGCCATGCCTAGGGAAGACGGATTGTACTACATCCTAGTTTAGTGTAATTTAGGTAGACAATCCGTGCCAACCGAAGATGAGTTACACTTATTCATTGATTGTATGTATCCTGTTAAAGAATTTGATAATTTATACCTAGGGAAGACGGCTCGTACCGCATCTTAGTGGTTAGGTGGACGATCCGTGCCAACCGAAGATAGATTATGCTTATTCTTTAATTAGGTAGTTTCTTGTTTATTTATAACATGCATAGAATGAATTTCTGGGATTAATTATGATTAATCATTGTTTTGCAGATAGAGGTGAAGTCATTACCCTACACTCTCTCTTATTTTAAATCTCTTTTATTTTCATGCACTTTGAGTTTTAAAGAAAATCAAAACAATTCTCTTTTTAATTAAGTTAATTTTAATCTTTCGAATTTAGATAATAAAACCCCTGCAGTCCTTGAGGTTCGACACCCTCTCTATAGTCGTATCCTACAAAGATTCGTCCTATTGCAAGTTGTTATTTTTATAATTAATATTTTTAGACACAAAAATACCACATCAGAGTCAAACTCATCTCTCACAGTCTCACCGGAAGCCAGCTCAAACTCCACTCGACAGTCGACACCACCCTCACGACCTCACCTCGTGGCCTCAGCAGTAAGTCCCCCCTCACTGCCTCACCGGCTCACACTCACGGCCTCACTGCTCTGAATCCTCCAATCGCTCTCTCTGTGTCTCTCGACTCTCTCCGTGTCTCTTTCTCTCTCTCACTCCCTTAGCAGTTAGCTCCTCATCAGCTCATCATCCGTCGATCACTCCTTCTTTGTCGGTCTTGACGTCTCTCTTGGTTCACGGCACAATGTCGCTACGGCTACTACTATCTCCAGCCTTTGGGTAGCTCCTTCTCTCTTATGAGATTGTAGGTTTTGGGTTTGTTTCCATTGGTGATATTACTAGATTGTGTTTGTTTGGGTTTGTTATTAACAGATTGTGTTAGTTTGGGTTTGACATTAACAGATTATGTTTGTTTGGGTTTGATATTAACAGATTTGTTGGGTTTGTTTGCATCTGGGTAAGAGATTGTGGGTTTTGGATTTGTTTGCATTTGTGATTAACAGATTTGTTGGGTTTGTTTGCATCTGGGTAAGA
>NC_081551.1:14481012-14486458 GCF_901000735.1 Corylus avellana | reverse complement strand
AAAAGTTACTTTGACAACGGAAATCAATACATCTGGAGCTATTTCTATTAATATTCCTTAACAGGAGTTTGTAATTCATTTAGTTTTAACTTTGGTTTTCGTTTTAACTTACTCTATTTAGCCTTGTAACTTTGTAATTTTTGTTCTTGATGGTTTGGTTATTGTTTTAGAGGGCTTTGAGGCTGCCACATTGTATTTGTCTTTGTTAATTTTTTTTTTTTTTAAGCATTGTTGCATTGTTTGCTGATGCTCACAGTCACATGAGCTTCCCCATTCCAAATTCTGTCAAAAACTATTTTGGTAAGGCTAAAAAAAGATTGAAAATTGAAATTATTTTACATTCATGTCGGGTCGGCACAACACGCTAATATAAATGTGTTCGTGTCATGTTACCCTTTTATAGACCGTGTCGTGTTCAGGTTTGGGGGTTCAACATGTTTAAGTAAATGTGTTGGGTTTGAGTTGGGCTTAAACGTGTTGTGTCGTAATCGGGTCGAACACGAACCCGACACGCGAACACATTTTGTCAGCCCTAGGTAAAGTATCAACTCAGGGAGGGTAAAGTGTCAATTCAAAATACTTTAGGGGGGTAAAATGTACTTCAAGGGGATCAAGTGTCAATGTCAGATACTTTGGGGGGAGGGGAGTGTCACTTTTTAAACATTGAGGTTAAAACTGCAAATGGGTGGATAGTTCAAGGGGTAAAGTGTATTTCCTCTATAAATCAAGATGTGTATAAGGGTGTCGTACATCGATTCTTTGTTTCAAACATCAATGTTTTTTATCTTCAAGAATTATGTTGTTGTATAAGCTCAAATTTATTTATTTTCCTTTAAGTTAATCATTTGTATACACTTAATAAAAATGTCTACATGTACACATTTCAGTTTGCTCTTTTTTTGTTTTGTTGGGAAAACTTGCTTGCGGTTCCCATTTTCTTATTTGATAATATATGAAATATATATTGTTTCTTTAGGATTATGGACAATATATGCCATTTTTTTTTTTTGCCAAAGCATAATTTACTATTATGAACTTGGTAGTGTAAAATCTGTTGTACTTATGACCACGAGCCAAAATTCTAGCTCCTTGCTGACCTTCCACTTTCCACCGTGGAAATGAATTGAATGCCCTTCCTCATCAAGTTGTCCCACTGAAATCAGATTCTTCTTCAGCTTCGGAACATGCCTGACCTTCTGTAGCTTCCATACTGAGTCACTATGAACTCTAATGCGAACATTGCCTAGGCCCACAACATCCAACGCCGTTCCGTCAGCTAAATACACCTTCCCGAAATCTCCACCAACATGGTTCTCGAGAATTTCTCGGATCACTGTCGTATGAAAAGATACTCCTGAGTTTAAGACCCAAGAATCAAGGGGACTGTCAACAGAGAGAAGTAGGGCATCATATACTTTTTCTGTCACTACGTTTGCATAATCATTCTCAGTCTCCTTCCGCAGTTCTCTGCAATTCTTCTTGTAGTGGCCAGTCTTGCCACAGTTCCAACACTTAGGTTGTTGGCCGAATCTGAATTTCCTTCTTCCTTTTCTGGAATTTGATCTGCCTTGACCAAAGTTTCTATCTTGTCCTCTGCCCCTAGTCTCAAGGTTTAAAGCAACATTAGAACAAAAGGCTTCACCCGCATCTCTTCTGCGAACCTCTTTACTGAGAATCAAATCCCTGACGTCTTCATAGCTCAGTTTACTCTTTCCTACAGAGTTACTCACAGTCATCCTCACTGCTTCCCAACAATTTGGCAAAGATGCCAAGATGATAAACACGCGAACCTCATCATCAAAATCAATTTCCACCGAGGACAATTGATTTGTGATAGTGTTGAACTCATTGAGATGATGTGCCACTGAAGTCCCCTTATGCCATCGTTAGGTTGAACAATTTTTTCATCAAATGCACCTTGTTGTTAGCCGAGGGTTTTTCATACATACTTGATAAAGCCGCCATTAGACTTGTTATGGGCTTCTCCTTTACAACGTTGTATGCAACTGATTTTGACAGTGATAACCTGATAACTGCTAGGGCTTTACAATCAAGCAGAGCCCACTTGCTATCATCTATGTCGTCGGGTTGTTCTTCCAAGAGAGGTTGATAAAGATCTTTCCCATAAAGAATATCGTTAATCTGTACCTTCCAAAACCCAAAATCTTTGCCGTCGAACTTCTCGATTCCCATCTTTCCTTCTTCACCTGCCATCGCTCCCACTCAAACCAAAAGCTCTGATACCAGTTGTTAGAAATTAATCCTATTGCCCAAAACCCGTGAGATGCGAAAAATAAGAAGAATGCAGAGTAACAAAGATAAGCAATCGCACACGACACAAAGATTTAAGTGGTTCGGCTTAACAAGCCTACATCCACTGGCAGAGACGACCCGGAGAAAATTCACTATCAAAAGATGGAGTACAAAAATAGTAGAGAGAAAATCACTCAGATCCCAAAGCCCCAATACACTCATATCTCACTATCACACAAGAGAGATTATTCCCAAAATAGAATACAAAAGACAGATGTACAAACTCTTTTTTGCTGGAACAGATGGCGCTGATCTCTATTTTCTTCTCTCACTCTGCAGCACATTTTTCTTCTAATCACTTATTTTTGGCTCCTCCAAAAACCACCAAGAAAAAAGCACCGTGGCAGCCCTTGTACCTCCTCTCGAATTCTCTCTTTTTCTCCTCCCTTTGGTGCTCACATATATTCACGTTTGACACTTATAAAGCTATTTGGCTTGGTACACCCAAACAAGAGAACTGGATCATGCTTTTATAAAGCATGAAAGTCGGTTGCTCTCTCCTTTTCCAACTTGAATTGTAGAAGAAATCCAATACCACAAAGGACAAGAAAAGCTAAAGTGGTCCACACACTCCAACATTGAAAAGGACTCCAAAACCGGTGCATAAGAGAAGTCCAAGTACAGCTTTTAAAACAAAGAACCAAACCATGTAAGAGTGGTAAAAGTAGTTGGGCCCACTCTAAATTCAAGTCACACTCAACACTGACTATTAATATTAATGTATTTATAGGTTGCCTATCATATAGAGGTTTATTTACATTTTTCATATGATGTGTTTGGCTATAAATTTGTAGCCTCCAATAGTGGTACAGGTCTTCAAAGAGTAGGTCAACGCCTTTTTGGTGAGATTTTATTTGTTTTGCAGGAGCTCTTTATTAGCCATGTTTTATCCCCAATCCCTGTGGGGGAGGTAATTGCTGAACCGAACGAAGATCATATGACCTCTACTTTCTGCAAAGATTCTTTTATTATTTTTAATTCGTGGGTTCTTGTATTGCAAGAAATCGTTTTTTGGCCTAATTGTTAAAAGCAGGGCATTTATATTTAGTTATTTTTTAGAAAATTTTTTATTGATTTTTAATATATATAATGTTTTTTTCTATGATTTTCATTTACTTTGGTGTCTTTTTATTTTGGAGGCCTACTCTTCGATTCATAATACTTCTTTGGGTATATATGACATGATTGTTTTGTTTCTCTGCTCTGCTTCGATTTTCAAATGAAATTTGTCTGTACTTTTTAGGCTTTGTAAATAAGTTTTGGTTTTCCCAATAGTTAAGCCCATTCAATGTGAGTGTACATGTGTATTTTGTTTTGGTCTTTTAGGCCTTTTAAGTGGATTTTTTCTGTTCTGAACTTGGTTTTGTAATTTTTTTTTTGTTCTTATTTTCTTTTTAAGAGTGTAAAGTTTGGGTATTCCTTGTTCTAAAGCTTGATTTAGTAATTTTTTGTTGTAGCGCTACTGGAATTTTCTTCAAAAGTTTGTTGTACTTTTAGGTACGATGTCGTGTGAAGGTATGTTATCTTTTAGGCTTTGTGAAGTAGTTTTGGTTTATTACTAGTGTAACCTACTATGTGTTCAATAATTGATGGAGGCCTCAGAAAGGAACCATCCAACTAATGATTTTAAGCTTTGGAATAATAACGATGTATGTAGGAAAGCTAATGATTGTGCATGTTTACCTTTGCAATGTGGGGGACTAAGCAGAGGCAGAGACATGGTTGCCATGGGCGACTTTGAAGAAGGTTCAATGTGGTACTTTTGAACTTGGTTTCGGAAATTTATTTATTTATTGTTTTGTTTAAAGAGTGTTAAGTTTGGATATTTCTTGTTCTAAAGCTTGATTTGTGGTCTTTTGCAATTTTTTGTTGCAGCCCTACTAGAATTTCCTTCAGAGGTTTGTTGTACTTTTAGGTACAATGTTGTGTGAAGGTAAGTTATTCATATGCATGCTTGTTTTTAGTAAACACGTTTCTAAAATGTCTTCTTGAAACGATTGTTTTTTGTTTGTTTGTTGGTGTGTATTTTTTTATGTGGGTTCGCCTAGTTTTGCATGGCTTTATATATATATATATATATATATATATATATATATTACTACCTCGACATTCTCAAGCCTTTTAGGCTTCTTTTAAGTTTCCATGCTCTTTTAGTACTGTGTTTTTTCTTTTTCTTTTTCTCTTTTTCCTATCTTATGTTTTGTGTTATTACATGGGTGTTTATGATTTTCAAGAGTTTTCATATATCTTTCATATTTTCTTGTGTTGTGCAAAAACATGATCACAATTACTATTAAATAAGGCGAGAGCAAGCATACACAAGGTAACGCCAAGATTTAAGTGGTTTCCTTAATGTGTGGTACATCAACTGGCGGAGGTAATCACAAAGAAATTCACTATGAAAGATGGAGTAAAAAAATATAGTAGAGGGAAAATCTCTTAGACCCGAAACCCCAATACACCCAAGTCTCACTATCACACAATTGAGATTTTTCTGAAAGGAGAAAAAAAAAAATGACAGGAATACAAACTCTTCTTCTTTTGCTGGGATTTGATGACAGGGTCTCTTCTTTTTTTCCTTTTATCCCATAGTAGCACCCTTTCTTTTTCTCTCTTGTTTTGGCTCCTCCAAAACCAAGAAAAAAATAGTTGACACTTTTTTCTATTACACACAGTAGCCCACCTTTTACTAGCCTTGTGTCCACCCTTTTCTTTCCTTCTTCTTAGCTTGATGTGGCTTTATGTGCAGCCTTAAACAAAAGGACTCATGTTCTTGTATAGGATGAGAAAGTCGGTGCACACTTCATCAAACCGTAGGTCTCCAAATTTCTCTAATACAAGTAGTCCTTGGATTTCACATAGGACAAAAACAAAGCCTTTCCTTCTTAGAGAAGGACAAGATTTGGGGACCCACAATACTTTATGTGTTTTAAGACACATCTCATGTCAATAATCTCCACCTTGAGTTGAAACCCATCAAGTCGCAACAAAATGAATCTCCTTCTAATGCCTCCGTGCAAACCCCTAAGGGCTATAACATTCCACAAGTAACACTCAAATCCAAGCACCTCTTGAACTTGAGCATATGACTTGGTTTAGACAGACTACCATGCTTCTCTGCTAGTCCTCTTGG
>NC_081551.1:14436846-14480912 GCF_901000735.1 Corylus avellana | reverse complement strand
ATTGACCTTTTTTTTTTCTCCTTCTTTCCAAAGCCCACTTACTTGTGTAAACAAGAAAGAAGTTAAATTTTTTAACCGGTCCACAAAGAGTCCAAATAGCAAGGACATGATTGTCAATTTGCCTAAAAACAGACCAAAGCTCACTTATTTAAACGGTGTGTTTAATTAAAGGGCATTATTGTCAATTTGCTATCATCTTCTTCCTCATTTCATCATGTAATTGAAAGTCTCAAAACTGCAGGCACAGCAAAAAAATTTCGACGTCCCAACACTGCATCAATCGTTTGCCCCGGATAATTGGGGCGTAATCATGGCCGAAGGGGCTGAGATGGGGCATCATCATGGCTGAAGGGTATATGCCCCCTCACGACCCTCCTGGATCCGCCCCTGACCGTTATCAAGTATTATGCTTACTAGCAAGTTAAAGGCGTTGTTTGGTTCCCCATTAAGAATAATGAACAATTAGAATGAAGTAGTGAAAAGTTATCCTCTACGCCATATACTGAGTCGTTATATAAAAAATTGGTATGTTAGCTTCTACCGGCCAATCAAGGCTCGTGGTTTTAGCATGATTACTCCCACCCAAACTATTGGCTCTCGAGCTTGCATTCTCAACTTGGCCCAACCGAGTGAATATTCAATATATAATCTTATCAAAGAGGCTAAAAAGTTCTAGTTCTTGATGCTGAACTTATCTATTGAACGGAGCATTAGGAGGGTTAGCTGGTTGATTGTTTTCCTATTTCTTTTTTTCTTTTGATATGTAAATTATAAGGGTGGGTAGATTAACCGTTTACCACCTACCGATCGCCTATCGACTACGACCGAATCGACATTAATATCCTATCGCCAGAAGTAGGTCGGTAATTGGTTAAGGACTTTTATACCAACGTCAATTGAGTTCGATTAATCGGTATAAATATTTTTTTGTCGGTTAACTGAATTAACCGATAAGTAACTAAATTAACTGATAATAAATATTATAGGACCAATTTATTATTTATTAGTAGAGGTGTAGAACATATGTATAGTGGACTCTAATTGTGCTAATTAATGGGCTCATTTAAAATTTATTTAGTTTAATAAGCTATTTTAACCCAAAACACAATTTGAGCCCCCCAAAACAATCAATTTATGACCCAATTAAAAAAACTCACAGTTAACTGGTTAACCGAACCGATTTTAATTGAAATATCCGCTTAACCAAAACTTTCGAAATAAATATGTAAATCTGTGAATTAACCGATTTAACCAACAATTTTGGTTAACTGACCGAAAATGGCTCTATTGAACCGATACCTACCCCTAGTAAATCGATTTATTTTACCAATTTTGAGCAGAACAAAATTTGTTTCGTTACCCTGTGGTTTACTCTGTCTTGAGGATTTGTTGGTAGAGAAACCTTTTCATGCCAATATTTTGTTTTGTTTTTTGTTTTTGTGTTTTTTTTTTCACATCCATTAGATAACTAATTGACCCACGACACGGACCTTCACCTAAAGGGCACTTTTCTTGCTATCGCCAAGGTTAGATCTTAAATCTTTTGTATGATGAAAAGATACGTAAAATGCTACACTTCCCAAAAGTTTTCTCTAAAAATTGATTCTCAAATAATATGTCATCATCCCATGAGATTTATTATTTTGAGAAATGTGTCACAGACTTATGAAATAGTGACACATCATTTGAGAATTAATTTTTGAGAAAAAAAAAATCTTCTGAAAAATGTAGCATTTCTCAAAGTAATTATACCAATTCAACTTGACCGACAGCCAATTCACCCTCCGGGCACTTCATATCTTGGGCCAGCCTAACGTTCTCTTACCAATCAAATGGGAGCTTCCTTTATGATGAGCAGATTAATTTAAGGGTCGATTTTCACTTGTTAACCATAAATAAAGGCCCCTTTCTCATTGATCTTATAAGACCGATCAATCATAATGTTAATGTGATTCTTCATGGAGGAAATTTGTGCCCATAAAGAATATTGTTAAACAACCTTCAAATTACATGAAACCTTTAGTCCGCAAACGACCTTTTGACCATTTCCAAACATTGGAAACGAACAAATAGGAATCTAAATACAAAGCAAAAGGCTTTACAGCATACATTCAGGCAACATTTTGCAGGTAGGTATACAAACCAAAACCACTATGACACTTTTTTTTTATAAAAATTTTCACCCACTTCAATGTTGTCACTAGACTATTACTCAAATTTGATCCCGTGTGACATGCATAATAATGCTGCATGACACAATGCCATACAAGTATGAAAGATGCCAACAGTATGCATAAACAAAATTTACATATGTCTACATTAATTTCTCATGGTCGCAGGGGCGGGGGACGGGAGAGAGAGATTCACCGAAACGAGGGCAATATGCCCCACTGATGTAGAAAACCCTCCCCAGTGGTGACTTCTAGAACCAATAGAACAAGCACTGCCAGCATAGCTGCCCTTCCATTCCAAGTTTCGGCACTTTTTGTCCAACCCCATTCCCACATTGTAACTGGTGGTGGTAGCTCCCTGCGTTGTGAATCATATGCTGCCAATAACTCTTCTACACTGCCAAGGGGAACCAAAGACTGCAAAAGCCCCAACCTCTGATCAGACTACAAAAGGTGAGACAAAAGGCAAGCATCATAAAAGCACAAAGCAAAGAACTGTGGTGAAGTTGCTCGAGGATAGGTTGTCTATATAACTAATCAAGATAGAGAAATGCTACAAGAAGTCAGCTTTTCCTTATAGTTCACAAGAAAAATCCAAGAGGACAGTTTGACTGGATATCAACAAACAAAATGGACCATTTACTTGTCACAAACATAACCACAACTTAGGAAGTGAAACTTCAGTTTGACTTTGTTTCTTCAAAGAAAATGTTGATGTGTTCAGGTGGACCACGATGGTAATGAGGATAGCACAAGACTTAATCACCTTAACAAATGAGGGTGACATATGAAATGCAGTCCATTTAGAAGACAAGTAATGAAACAAGTGATGGGAGGTGCCATATTAGATATGCAAATAGAGGCATGTGGTTTCAATCATAGGAGAAGATAACAACACACATTGTAAATATGTTACGAAATCCAAAAGAATAAAAAATGATAGCCAAGGGGTATGTTAGAATATTAATTAAATGATTAAATTTATTATATCCTATTAGTTTAAGCTTTTGGGATAAGTGACAATTTGATATGGTATCACAGTAGTGGTCCTGAGTTAAAATCATGTCTATGTAATTTACCTTCTATTTCAATTAAATATTTCACGAGTAGGCCTCACTTGATAAGGAATTTACGCTTACACATAAGGAGAAGCATTAGAATATTAATTAAATGATTAAATGTACCAATTCTATTAGCTAAAGCTTTTGTGACAAGTAATGATTTAACATGGTAAAAGTATCTCTACTTATTTCAAAGAAAAAATAATCCTTCCAAAATATATAGTGATGCAAGGGATGAGACAAGAATTTTACTTTAATTTAATCTTATTCAATTCTAATTTTCTAATTTTCTAATTTTGAGGTAATACTGATCTATGTAGTTTTATTTAGGTCCTATTAGTTGGGTTATTAGTATTTACTTTTATGTTTTATTTAAATTTCAAGATTCAATGGTATTTTTGTAATAAAATAAATGGGCTTTGCCCAAATTCATTTAGATTAGGGTTTCGTTGCAAGTCTATTTAAGTGTGTTTGTACTCCAACAGAGGCAGGCTTTGATGGAATAAAAATATATGGCATTGATTCTCATTTCTCTCTTTCTCTCCACTTAGCTTTGTTTCTTTCTCCCCCTTTAAATTCTTTCTTTCTCTATTCCTCTCCCATTAACTTCTTTCTTCCTCTCCTCTAGCTTCTTTCTCGTCTCTTTTCCCTACTTTAACTCTGATTTTTGTGATTATTGTTGGCTCTACATCATATAGTCCTTTCAGGAATTTCTCTGGACTCATTCTCATATAAACCAGTAATTATTATGTCTATCATAGTCTTTTTTCTTTTGTCTACCGAGGTGTCCAAAACTCTCTGAGCACCATCCCAACCAGACAATTCTAGAAATAAACCCTTAGGGATGGCCCCAAAGATTTGACTGGATACAAGTGAGAAGGAGTCAAACCAGAAGTCCATGGTGAGAAATCACAAGTTGGGGGAAACACTAGAACAACCCCTTGGGTTTTCATATAGTCAATTTGATGTAATAGAAATCAGAAGCAACTGATAAATTCTATGGCATTTGATTTGGCAATACTTACATGCTAATACTACAAATGTAATCAAGGTAAAGGATATAGAGAAATGTGGAAAAGAGTAAAACAGGTCAGCCTAAAGTCTTGATGCATCATTAATCTGGATTCCGTTCTTAATCATGACAGCAAATTTATCCTATACTCAAGTATCTAGGCCTCACCAAAGTTCAGGACTAATAAAGTTTATATTACACAACCAGGAAAAAAGAATGTAAACTGAATAAAGCAGAAAAGCTTGAACATTAACCTTTCTTGCTGACCCATATTCTTAGGCCACCAAAACATGTATAAGCTTTTGGCAGATAAGAAATCTAACAATACTGCAACTTCTAACAACTAAGTATTTTTAAGGGCCCATTAAAATATAAAAATCTGTAACAGAAAATTTCTCCTCCCCAGCCCTCAAAAGTAAGATTCATATCCTTTTATATAGTAAACTCTCAATAACATGTGATTTTGTTTCAGATACAGTAACTATCTTTTACATGGAGGAGATCTCTGAAGACACATAATTACCACCCATAATAAAGTAGAACTTTGGAAACACACATAAAGCGTTCTTACAAAAGATCCATTGTGTTATCAAAGCTTATAGTGTTAGTATCCTTTCCAAACTGTAAAGTTCGATTACACATAGCATATCAATTCAATTCCAAAACAAAGGTACCTGTCGAGCTTCAAGGTTTGAGACTGCCATAGCTCCAACATAAGGAAGACTCTCAATCACAGCATCTGCCAAGTCTGAAATGAAGGTCGGTTCGCATCCTAGAGCAGGAACACGTCCCCATTTTTCTATACCAGACTTTAGAGCTAATTCTTTATACTCAACATCAATTTCTTCTAGAGTTTCAATGTGCTCACTGACAAAGCTGTGAACCAAGCTTCAAAACTTTAACAGCACAGCTAAGTTTCACAGGCTAAATATGTCTAAACATATGTGGTGCGCCCATGTGTGTGTGTGTGTGTGAGAGAGAGAGAGAGAGAGAGAGTCAATGACAGACCAACATGAAGAGAATCTATACCTAGCATAAATTATAGAAAGAATGGTAAAGACACACATTACCTAATAGGGACAGCTAATAAACTTTTCACTCCCTTTTGCCCAAGCTCAATTATTGTCTCATCCGTATAGGGTTTCAACCATTCCACGGGTCCAACTCTGCTCTGCAAAAACATTTACTGCCTACTGAGTTCCAATATGGTATCATGGATAATATGCAATAAGACGTTTACACACATGGAACATTAAAAAGTCTCACTACTATTATCATCTAAATGATACTAAATATAAAAATTCTAAACTCTATTTTGTGAAATACACTAATTTAACAAATATTATATGGTTTTATAACAGAAACTTATGAGAAAGTTGATTCAATTGATGGCGAAAAAAGTTCAGTAGGCTGACCCTTCAAACATAAGATAGGAATGAAAGTTCTGGCTTCTTTGACAAGTCTATCTTCAAGATAAATTTTCAAAGGCTTTAATGGCCTGAGCCCATTGACATTTCATCCAACCAATGAATCCACAGGAAAAAGTTACTTTTTTTTTTTTTTGATAAGTAATTGATATAAATAAAAAGTGCAAAGGGGCGTAACCTACATACACGGGAAGTATAAACAGAGAGCGCCTAAGAGGAAGAGAAATGAAAGAGAAAATCAGAAAAACTAATCACTAATGGAGCTAGCTAAGCGGCTGTTCAAGAGTAAAGACTAAAGAAAAAAAAATGAGTCAATTCCTCTATAGTCCTAGAGGAATTTTCAAAACATCTATCATTTCTTTCCTTCCAAATACACCACATAAAACACAGAGGGATCATTTTCCACACAACCGCACTTCGGAATCGTCCTCCCGACCACCAGCTATCGAACAAGTCCCTACCTTGCAAGGCATGACCCAATGCAACCCAAACTGACTAAAGATCGAATGCCAAAGAGTACTTGTGAGCTCACAATGGAGAAGAAGATGATCGACTGTCTCTCTGGTCTTCTTGTACATACAACACCACTCCACTACCACTATGTTCCTCTTACGCAAAGAATCATGAGTCAAAATTTTGCCTAGAGCCGCAGTCCACCCGAAAAAAGCCACTCGCATAGGCGCCTTAGTATGCCAAACGCTTTTCCAAGGAAATACCTCTTGATTGGAATGGGACAAAGCCTTGTAAAGCGACTTAACCTCAAACTTGCCCTTCTTGGACAAGGACCAGCAAATACGATCTACAACACCTATGGAAACCTTGCAAGAATACAATCGATCAAAGAAAGGAGAAACCAAATCCATCTCCCAATCTTGGACGGGCCGAACAAAAATGACATTCCATTCGACCACCCCATTCCTCCAAGTAAAATTATCTTTCACCCAAGCTTCTTTGTGTCTAGCGATACTGTATAAGGATGGGAAGGCTTGCTTCAAAGAATTATCCCCACACCAAATGTCATGCCAAAAACGAACTTTCGAACCCTCCCCCACCTCAAACCGAATACCTTTGGCAAACAAATTCCAACCTTGACGAATGTGCTTCCATTGGCCCACATCATGGGAACCCAAAACCTCCTTCGTGCACCACCCACCTTCCTTGTCTTCATATTTAGCTTTGATAACCTTACACCATAGAGCCTCGCTCTCATTTGCATATCTCCAAAGCCATTTCCCCAATAGAGCTTGATTTAACTGGTGCAGCTTCTGAATGCCAAGACCACCATAGCAAAGGGGACGACAGACTTGGTTTCAACTTACAAGATGCAAATTAGGCTCATCTCCCATTCCTCCCCACAAGAAATCTCTTTAGACTTTCTCAAGCCTTTTAGCTACACTTATAGGAATCGGAAATAGAGACAAAAAGTAAGTCGGAAGATTAGCCAAAGTGCTCTTAATGAGAGTTAGGCAACCTCCTTTAGAGAGATACATCCTCTTCCAACCCGCCATCTGACACTCCATCTTTTCAATCACATCATTCTACATAACCGTATCCTTGAACGGCGCCTCAAGGGGGAGACCCAGATACTTCATAGTCAACTCGGCAACACTACACCCAAGGATATTAGCTAGAACCCCAATGTTCTCCACCTCCCCGATGGCCACAATCTTTGACTTTCTCAGATTCACTCTCAAACCCGAAACAGCTTCAAAGCATAAGAGGGTATGATTTGCTCGATAGAGGCTTCACAAAAAATCAAAGTATCATCAGCAAATAAAGAGTGAGAGACCATCAACTCCGATAAAACCCTATTTCCCACCGAGAAACCAGACAAAAGGCCTTGTTCTACCGTCGCATTCACCATTTTACTCAAAGCCTCCATAACAAGCACAAACAATAACGGAGAGAGAGGATCCCCTTGTCGAATTCCCCTCTAACTGTTGAAGAAGCCTTCCGGAGAACCATTCTTTTTAAAACATGTTAAGTATATTTACTAACTAGCTTAAAGCACGTGCAATGCACAAGTTATTTAATTCATATCTAGTTTACATAATTATATATGCTTAGTTTTTCAGTATGTTCTATATTAAGGATACTGTTGACACACTATGCATTAATTTTAATGTTATGAATACTTCATTATAAAGAGAGAAACGACAGCATTTAACAGAAAAAAAGTAAAGATGAAAACACAAATGGTGGATGAGATAAAGAGAAATTGTTTGCTTGAAATATCATACTCAAGAATTTTGAGTTGAAAAAGAAAAGAAAATAATTGAAAAGAGACAATCATATCTAATGAAGAACTTTATGTAGAAGCAAACATAAGAAAGAAATAAGGGACCTTTGTAAAAGAACAACATTATATATATGATTTTTTTTTTATGACGTGGAACCCTTGACACCACCTTCGGTGGGACCGGGGTCAACCCTGGATACCTGCCCCCTCCTGAAAGAGACAAATATCACTTAAGACTGAGGTGTTTGTGTAGGGAGTCGAATAAATTGAAAACTGCAATGGAGAGTATAATGGAAAACATCATTTCTATACTTAGAATGCTTTTATCAGAGGTCATCAAATCTTAGACTCAATTCTCATTGCTAATAAATGCGTAGATAGCCATCTCAAATCAGGCTAGCTAGGGGTTGTGTAAATTGGACTTAGAGAAAGCTTATGACCATGTCAGTTGGGACTTTTTGTTCTACTTGCAAAGGAGATGTGGACTTAGGAAGAAGTAGCAGAAGTGGATCGCACACTGCATATCTACAGTCTAGTTCTCAATCTTGATTAATTGTACACTCAGTGGTTTTTTCAATACCTCTCGAGTCTTGAGGTGGGGTGACCCTCTCCCCCTCCCCCCAGTCCTCCTTTTTGTGATGGTTGAGGATGCTTTGAGTCATATGGTGTCAGTTGCTATGAATGGGGGCTTTATCTTTGACTTACCTCGTATCTGTTTTCCATCTCTTTTTCACCGATCATACCCTCATTTTCTGTGAGATTGCTCTAGATTCTTTTTGATACCTTAGATGTATCCTCCTTTGTTTTGAAGCTACTTCAGGGTTGAAGATTAACTTCGTCAAATCATAATTGATTCCTATAGGTAATGTGTCGAATGTGAGTGGGTTGGCTCGTATCCTGGGTTGTAGGGTCTCATCTTTGCCTTTAAAATATTTGGGACCCCCATTGGGTGCTTTGTTTAAGGTTAAGTGTATTTGAGATTCCATCATTGAGAAAATAGAGAGAACATTAGAAGGATGGAAAAGACTCCACTTGGCTAAGGGTGGTCGAATAACATTGATTAAGAGCACTCTTTCCAACCTTCCTACCTATGTCCTTTCCCTCTTCCCTATCTCGGTTAGTGTAGCTAATTTGTCAGAAAAATCGCAAAGGGATTTTTTGTGAGGTGGTTTGGATAATGAGCCTAAATTCCATCTTTTTAATTGGAAGAAGGCTTGTACTCCTATTCAGTTTGGAGGTTTGGGGATCAGGAGTTTGTCTAGTTTTATTCAGGCTCTATTGGGTAAGTGGTTATGGAGGTTTGTTGTGGAGAGAGAGGCATTTTGGTGTCAGATTGCGATAAGAAGCATGCCAATTTGACAGGTAGATGGTGTGTATCAAGGGGATCACTGGAGGTTACAGGGTGCGTCTTTGAAAACACATTAGGAGGGGGTGGGATGCCTTCTCTAGCTTTACTAATGTTGAAGTGGCTGATGGCTTTCGTATCAGGTTGTGGCATGAATTCTGGTGTGGAGATCATCCTTTGAAGGAATCTTTTTTGGAGTTATTTTGCCTTGCAAGGAATAGGGATGCTATGGGGGTTGACCTTAGGATTGTTAGCAATGATACAGTTTATTAGGACATTAATTTCATCAGGTTGGTGCATGATTGGGAGGTGGACTCCGTCTCTTTCTTCAATGTTTTGTATTATTCCACTAGGATGGGTCAGGAAGGTGATGACAGATTATGTTGGACGCCCTCGAAAAGGAGATCTTTTAAGGCCAAATCATTTTATAAGATTCTTCTTCCTAACATTGACTCATATTTTCCTTGGAAGAGTATTTGGAGGACTAGGGCGTCCAACATCCCCAAAGGGCATGTTTGGTAAGCGCAATAAACCCTTGGAATGGAATGGTTATTCATATGAAATAACTAGTCTTTTGTTTGGTTGCACACTGTTCCAGGAATATCTAATCCCATGGGAATATTTATTCTCCCCTACGAAGAGGAATACCTATTTCTCTCAAAAATGAGAAGAATAACTATTCCTTGAAGTATTTTAGTAAATCTCGAGTATTTTAGTAATTTTGATTCAATTCTAGTGAGAGATTATGTTGTCACCAAACTAAATAATAGGAATGGTCATTCCATTTCAGCTCCTTGTATTCCCAATAATAGTCATTTCTATTCCTAAAGGAATGATCATTCTGTGTAGCAAAAATGCCCAAAAATTGGTTAACAGCGACGACGCGTGAGCGCTAGTAGGCAACGCCTCTTCCAGGGGCGCATGAGGGCAAATATGGGGTGGGAATTGCTTCGTTCTTTCTTCACAATGTACATTTTGTAGGTGCAGTTTTTGTACCAAAACATGAGCCAGACTCCCGATTTTTTAGAAAAAAAACATGCAATGGCAATTTCAAAACACCCTAAGCCACATAAAAGTAGCTTACAATATCATGTCCAATCACTAGTTATCCCAAAAATTTAAGCAGATAGCAAAAGGTGAATTTAATCATTCAATTATATTGTAACACATTTATATTATGTGGATGTTAGGTATTGAAATTGTTTGGAAGATGAGAATATTTACTTGAGGATTTTGTGAACATTAGGGTATTTTTTTTTTTTTTTTTTTAATTTTGTATGCAGGTTTAGGAAATATTACATTTTCAGTGGTTACCATGTCCGTTTGCATTTGGGGAGTGATCGGTTTTCATCAAAAATCCAAGTAAGAATGAATAATTATTTGTGGCACTTTCCCACGCTTCACTCCCCACATACAAAATTCTAGAGGCAAATAAGAAGTATTTCTTAATAAAGGGGTTTAGAGTCCACTATTATCCATAAGCACATGACAGGAACTATCATTCTTCATCTCTCATATTAAGGAAACATAAAGATGGTAGCATGGGACTCAAATGGACATTAAAAAACAAAGTACCTGATATGCAAGAGTGTAAGCATTAGTGATCCTCCTTTTTTCTAATTCTTCCATTATCAAATCCACACATTCCTCCATCTCTGCCTTGTATGGATCACCCGCCTCTTCCACATATGCAAGCGGCACCCCATGCGCACTAAAGAATATCATAACCTACAATCCACATTTGCAATTAGAATTACTGACATTTAAAGCTTTTGTAGCTTTGACGTAATTAAGAGAAGCTTATAAAGCAGCAAACAGAAAATTGCATAAATACGATTTGATATACATATTTTTCAATACGTAAATAATAATTTTTTTACAAGTACAAGGAGTCTATTGAAAAAAAAAATCGCATTAGCCTAGTACATGGGAAGTATACAAGTAATGTGCCAAAAAAAAAAAAACAACCCTAAAAGATCCAAAAATGAGGAAGAAGCAAAACCCCTCAGTACCCCCATCAAAATTGAAAAGTAATCTTAGAAATAATAATAACAGTTTTAAGCAATGAGAATTTCACTTCCACATCAAGCATAAGGTACAACATTCCACACACAACTACTTCAATGTCTTTTGAAGCCGCCTCCCCAAAACGCAAAAGAAAAAAAAAAAAAAATCCTAGAAAACTAACAATCAAAGTTCCCAAGCAATAGTACAATGCAAAAGGAGTATCTCAAGTATATGGATATATAAAGAGGTCCCCTGAAAATTTAAACTCTAAAATTTAATAACTCAAGAAATGACAACGGGGGGACTACCCAAAACAGTCATTCATTCATAGATTCATCTTGAGAGTTTCATGAACGACCTCCATTTGAGGCCAAGAGTTCAAGCTAACTTCTATCATGTTAATGTAGAAGAGAATACAAGGAGTAACTTATTGTACTTTCTCAATTTGGTAATTATAATGATACAGCACCCAACAATGATAATTTACAATGATCGAATTGATTTAACCTATAGCATCTTTCATAAATTTCAACACTTAAGCATGATTTATGATGTAGGACGATATTTACCTTTATTTTTGGTAAAAACGAAAATAAAGAAAATATCAAAAATAATATTGGAGCAACGCCGCTTGATCAGAATTTTATCCGTTCTCAAACAATGGAGAAATACAAAAGGAAAGATTGTCACGATTCCCGCTGATTATCAATTTTATATTAAGATTTTTATTTTATTAGGAATTTAATTTCTTTTCTTAATAGGGTTAGATTTGCTTTAATTACTTTCCTTTCCTTATTAGGATTAGGTTTACTATTACTATTAGGATTAGGTTTACTTTCTCTACAAGTATTTCTCTTCTATAAATAGAAGAGCTTATTATGTAAAACTCAATCAATTGAATTATTATAAAATCAGAGAATTCTCTCTCAAATACTCTGCGGAGTTTTATCTTTCTTTTAGCCTGCGGGCTTGTTTTTATCTTTTTGGGTAGAAGACGAAGACGCTTCTCCTTGCAGAATCAAAGACGCTGCTCTTTGATTAGTTACCTTAGTCTTCCGCTACGTCAGTTGGTATCAAAGCCAGGTTTTATCCTGATCATGGCCAATCAGCGCAATGGTGATAAACTTCTCTAACAACGCTGCTTGTAGGGGAAGGGCTTTTTCGAGAGCCAAATTCATGAGGTATCCGAGCCGGCATTATCTGGATTCGATGGCCAACTTATACTACAACAACAACTTTTATAACGACACCATTCGTGAGAGAGATGTTTCGAGATCCGACTACCAGCGATATATCAAGCAATCAGAGGCTCCTTGGAGAACCGAATTCCAAGAGTTCAAGCACACTATGCACGCTATGCAACAGGAGATGCGGGAAATGTCAGAACTCATGCATATGGGTTCCCATTGGAATCACAGGGGCAATGATGCTAGAGATGACTATGGGATCCGAGTCAAACCCGTTCACTATCCTTATGTTGACAGATTCCTTGACGATCACGTAAGCCATAGTCGACATTTCCATAACCGTATTCATAAATCTACAAATAGGCACACCATCTATGAAGAGAATATTAATTGTGGTGAAAAGGATGTTGAGGCTGTTAATTTGGAGTTGCTGTTAGAGAAATAATTTGTGCAGCCACAACTATTTGTTCCAACGACTACATCAGTGGAAGAACAACCACCACCTCCTCCATCACAGGTGCAACTCATCATGATCACCTCGAAAATTGTTGATTCCTTTGAAGAAAATGGTGAAGTTGTAGATGACATTCATGAAGAAATAGATGGAGGAATTTTCCCGGAAGTAGACGAAAAGAAAAAATCGTGTCTTGATGCTATCTATGTAGATTTCTCCAAGTACCTTTCTTCAGAGGAGCCGCTCGTGCTATGTCCCGATGAAAACTCGAGGACGAGTTTTTTTCAAGTGGGGGTGTCTGATGTAGGACGATATTTACCTTTATTTTTGGTAAAAACGAAAATAAAGAAAATATCAAAAATAATATTGGAGCAACGCCGCTTGATCAGAATTTTATCCGTTCTCAAACAATGGAGAAATACAAAAGGAAAGATTGTCACGATTCCCGCTGATTGTCAATTTTATATTAAGATTTTTATTTTATTTTATTTTATTAGGAATTTAATTTCTTTTCTTAATAGGGTTAGATTTGCTTTAATTACTTTCCTTTCCTTATTAGGATTAGGTTTACTATTACTACTAGGATTAGGTTTACTTTCTCTACAAGTATTTCTCTTCTATAAATAGAAGAGCTTATTATGTAAAACTCAATCAATTGAATTATTATAAAATCAGAGAATTCTCTCTCAAATACTCTGCGGAGTTTTATCTTTCTTTTAGCCTGCGGGCTTGTTTTTATCTTTTTGGGTAGATGACGAAGACGCTTCTCCTTGCAGAATCAAAGACGCTGCTCTTTGATTAGTTACCTTAGTCTTCCGCTACGTCACTTTAACCCATCCCGTTTGCACAAGTAGTACTAATCGACCACGATGACATGCATCTCCTAAAATTGTCCATGGTAAGAATTTTCCCTAGAGCCACCGACCAAGCGAAAGCCACTTTTAAAGGAACCTTGGTCCTCCAAATACTCTTCCAGGGGAAAGGAGAAGCATCTTTACAAGCGACAATCTTGTAAAAGGAACGAACATCAAACTTCCCTTTGTGAGATGGGGCGCACCAAAGCCTGTCTTCCCCTTCTCTTCTCACTCTATGAAAATACAAAAAGGTGTAGAAGGAAGCCAAGACATCCACCTCCCAATCGTGAGCCATACGAATAATGCTAACATTCCACATAAGGGAACTAGAGAAGTCCAAATTAACCACAAAAGACGCATCCTTCACTTGAGCAATGTTATATAAATCAGGGAAAGCTTCTTTGAGGGTCATCTCTCCACACCAAACATCATTCCAAAATTTGATCTTGAACCCATCTCCCAACTCAAATCTGATATGGCTAAAAAACAACCTCCATCTCCTCCTAATATTCTTCCAAAGCCCCACCCTGTGCGGCCCCAAGTGATTCAATAGAGCACCACCTGCCCTAAGCACTACCAAATTTAGCATCCACAACAGCTTTCCACAATGCCTCTCTCTGATGCACATAACGCCATGCCACTTCCCAAAAAGATTGTATTAAACAACCTCAAGTTCCAAATCCCCAAGCCTCCCACAGAAATAGGAAAGCAACTTTGGGCCAACAAACCAAGTGATATTTAAATTATTCACCTATCCCTTCCCATAAAAATCTCGTTGGAGCTTCTCTATACAATTTGTCAAGCCAATAGGAATGGGGAAAAGAGACAAAAACGTGGGTAAGTAGGAAATGGTACTCTTTATAAGTGTAACCCTGCCACCCTTAGATAGAATACATCATCTTCCAACTAGCCAACCGACGCTCAATCTTTTCCACAAGGAAGAATTCTTCTTACTTCTCAATGATCGAATGATACATCTAAGCTTGTTTATATAAAGAAGCAACACACACTAATATGGAATTACAATAAATGAGAACATGTATGAAAAGGAAGTCAAATCTGGAAACAAAATCATATCAGCAGCATATCTTCAACATATCACACAATCAACTATAATTTCGCTTTAGCATTTTCCCAACATTCTGATGTAGAGTGACTTCGTAAAATGCAAAGTAGAACAGCAAGAAGAAGAGATAAGTACTTCTAAGACCTTGAGATTATCAAAGATCTAAGAAATCTTTTCAAAACACTAAAGTTGATCTAGGGTTTGAAAGAAAATAATGAAGAAACTCAACTCTGAGTACTCTTATTGATAAAAACTTAATAATAATAAAAAAACCACCTTTCTCGAGGCTATAAGCATGTATTTATAGCCCCCAAATCCTAACCCTAGAAGTAAAAGGAGTGTAAGTTGTTTAAGACTTCTACTCTAGCCCTAGTATGGAAATTTCTAGAATAATAAATGAAAAATTACAATTAAATAAAATCCTAATTTAAATAACATAAATAATTAAATAAAATATATTTGATTGCTGGATTATTTGATTTGCTGGAGTAAAATCTTCATTAAAGTTCCCAATAGAGCAATCAAGTATTTCCTTCTTGGATTCTTGCCTTTATTTTCATTCAGCTTTTCAATCTTCTCTTTGCAGCCTGTTTTGACCTAGTAAACATCGGAATTAGCCAAACCTCGTGAAACACGACTTTGTAGATCTTTGAGTTAGCTTTCCAATGCCACAAAGCTTGCTCCAATCGGATGTCTGAAACTCTAGATATAGCATTTTTAGTAGAACTCGTCCGGTGCAAATTTCCCCCTACATCATCCTCCCCAAGTTGGAGGGAATTCGCCCTCGAATTCGCATCCTCATCATATGAGCTGCTGGTGAACGAAACTCAAGCAATCACCCACCTCCTAACGCTTGTAGGGGGTAAGTTCCACCCTACATTACATTCTCAGCTGAGTTGACATGCTTCATTCACCTTAATTAAAAAGGGGGAAAAAAATAAAAAAATACCAATGGTGGATGGAACATGCCAACTCAGCTGAAAATGTTGGGAGAATGCTAAATAGCATTTCTCTTTCGCTAAGAAAGAAAACAACAAAATATTCAACTTTCATCCAGACCAATAATTTTTTTTTTATAAGTAAAAATGCATTATCAAAGCGCAGAGGGGCGAACCCTAGTACACAGGGAGTATACAAGAGAGCGACTAAGAGGGAGAAAAAGAAGAAGAGAACATAAGAAGGAAATCAGAGAAACTAATCACTAAGGGTGCTAGCCAACCAGCAGTCCAAGTGAATAGGGTGTACAAGAAAAAGTGAGTGAGATCCTCAATGTTCCTAGACAAGTCCTCGAAACATCTAGCATTTCTCTCAATCCAGATGCACCACATAAGACAAAGAGGGACCATCTTCCACACAACAGCACTGCGAGCTTTGCCACCCACCCACCAAGAATCATACAGCCCCCTAACGTTGCCAGGCATCACCCAGCATAAACCAAACCGAGAGAAAATGGCATTCCATAGGATACGCGCAACCCCACAATGAAGAAAGAGATGGTCAACTGACTCCCCATCCGATTCACACATGCAACAACGGTTTATCACAACAATACCCCTCTTCCGAACATTGTCCAAGGTTAGAGTCTTCCCAAGCACGGCCGTCCAAGCAAAAAAAGCCACTTTCGAAGGAGCCTTGGTGCGCCATAAACTCTTCCAAGGGAAAGGGGAGGGATCTTTAGAAGCAAGGATCCTGTAAAAAGATCTAACCTCAAAAGTACCTTTACGAGAGGAGATCCACCACATCCGATCATCCCCTACCCCACGCATCAAGTGCGAATACAAGAGTGTAAAAAGAGGCCAAGATCTCCACTTCCCAATCATGAACCCTACGAATGAAGGAAACATTCCACTGCACAGAGCCATTTGTACACTCACTGTTATCCGCAATAGACGCTTCCTTATTGGAGGCAATATTGAAAAGTCCAGGAAACGCATCCTTGAGAGGCATGTCACCGCACCAAAAGTCCTCCCAAAACCTGATATTGGACCCAAATCCAGGGACCAATCTAATGTGACAATGAAACAACCTCCACCCCCTACTTATGTACTTCCATAACCCCACCCCATGCGAACCACTGGGAACCCTAGAACACCAATCATGTTAAGATAATTGACGGTTATCTTAACATGAGGCATACCTATTTAACGAAAATATAGGTTTTTGGGTATCAAAAGTTTCAAGGAACAAAAATTGGAATGTGAACAACCATAAATCAAACAAACTCACATGTTCCGGAGCACAAAAAATCAAAATTGATAACTCAACAAAGAAACAATACAACCAAATTCAACGAGTAAAAATATAATAAAGACAAGTAAAGATGCAGTACCTGTTCAGGGTGGCCAAAATTTATTAATTCCTTTTCAATCAAATCTGCCATGGCCTTTATGTACCCTTCACGCTGGTACCAAGAAGGTATTACTGTGTGCTGCATGTTGACCAAGTATTCATCCTCCCTGATGAACCAATTAATTACTTTGTCACATCAATAGATATTACATTATTGTCTTCGATTATCATAACAAAATAGCAGCATGTTTTTGGTCATCACCGGAATATACTCTCCAGAAGTCGAAGGCTTGAGCCACTAGTTGATATTGAAAATTGAGGATAAAGTGGAAGGACAACAAGCTTTGTAATTCCATCTCTCTTTATCTACAAGATTATTTTAAATAAAATAAATATCAAAAGACAGATCCATATTTTCATTCCTGCAGTCAGTTTAGGAATAGACAGATAAAAATGAAATAAAAAATAAAAAACCAAAACTTTGTTCACGAAAAGTAGTAGGTTAAATGAAAAATAAATCTTCACTGAAACAATGAAGGCAGAGCAGAATAATCGACAGACGTGGTTGGTATGACATTCAAAGAAAGAAAAACTATGATATATATCAACTAATTTCCTAAGCCAACTCGATGTTGAACATGAATGCTATTTTCATTGATAGCTTCGACAAGAGAGCAACCAACAAAAGAGTAAAGCAAGGAGAAAGGGGGTCACCAATTGATGCTCACAACTCACCAGAATAACTCAACGGAAAATGGGACCCATGTACCGCTCACCACAGCTCATAACTTCCTTGGATCCCAACTTGCAAAACTCCCTTTACAGCTACCCAACATTTTTTTTTTCTCTCATTCAATAAGTTCCCTGCTAGCCCCATATCTCAAGTCTCAACCAATGTTTTAGGCATTACCCAAGAAATCCCAAATAGAGAGAGAACTAAAGACTAAAAACCTCTAGCAAAATCACATTGAGCCATAGGATGACTAACTGCCTTGTGAATATACTTGTACATATAACACTAATCAACATCGATAAATTTGCTCTTAATGTAGTAATCAATTGTAAGGAGCTTTCATAAAGCAGTAGCTCAAGCCAAAAAAAGGCACCTTTTGAGGTACACCAACACGCATGGTATTCTTACAACATTTACCGACACTGAATTCCCCCTCTTACAATATTATTTATATTTAAATTCTGGATACTTCTATTTTCCCTTCTCCTTATAGGGAAACTTGTAAAGAAATTTATTTATGAGACACTCTAGATATTGTATGGGGATCCTTTAAACATTTCAAAGCACATAAGGGTGTGTAACCAATTTTTTGTTGGGCATTTGATAAGTATACCCAAGATCTATTAGTCATCGTCTTCTTCTTCTTCTTCTTCTTCTCTCTCAACAATACACAACTACACAAGCAACCAACTCCTCTTTGCCAGGTGAACCTTGGTTCATTAAACTCACACACTCACCAACACCACAATCACTGGATTTTTTCTTTTTCCTTTTTTTTGGGGAGGGACAGCACACCTCTCTAAATTCAATATGAATTAGAATGATGTTTACAGGTTGTTTTACTTGGAAGAAGAGAAATAATTAAAAGAGAACGAAAAATGTTTTATTCAATGATATTTGCTTGATTGCTTCAATCGTTTACATTGTGTTAAATTTTAGAAATTGGCCTCATTCAGTGTTCAAAATCTTAAAGTGTAAATCTTTTCATCCCCCAAGTGTTTGGTGTGAAAAGGATGAGTTTTTGTCCTTGACCATTAGTAGCACGTCAAGACATGAACGTAACGCGGAGCCATAGAGAGCTCATTGCCTTGCAACATCAGAAGGACGTGAAGATGTGGACATGACGCAGAACCACATAGAGCTCACTGCCTTACAATGTCAGAAGGACATCAAAACGTGGATGTGATGGGGTTCTAACATCCCTAGACAGTTACTAACGTCATCTGGTCATCATGACAGGGTTCTAACGTCCCTAGATAGTTTCTAGCTTCATCAAGGCGTCTTAACAGGGTTCTAACGTCCCTAGACTGTTTTTGACATTCAAAGGGCATCATTTTTTTGATAAGTAATAATGCATTAAAGAGCGCAGAGGGGCGCAACCCAAGTACACAGGGAGTATACAAGAGAGCGACTAAGTGGGGAGAAAGAAGAAGAGAACATAAAAAGAAAATCAGAAAAGGGCAGAAAAGGGCATCATGATGGGCTTTGCACGCGGCCAGGCAGTAAGTTTCTGCCTCGGGGAGTCATGACGGGCTGAATTCTCGTCATAACGCACCTGCACATCTGCAGAATCCTCTGAACCATTTTTGACTTGGCAAACATCCGAATTGAAAAACTCTTGTAAAACACAAAGTTGTATATTTGGGAATAAGCTTTCCAACGCCGCTGAGTTTGCCTCAATCGAAGCTCAAGGTCAAAAGTTATGGTCAAAATACCCTGATTGGTTTGGTTCCTTTTTGCCAAATTTTCAACTTTACCCTTTCTCATCCTTTATAGCCTTTCTGCATAGGAGAATAACCCACAAAATTACCCATCCGTTTGGGCCTAAAAAATATAACCATCTGATGGGGGTGAATACGGCCTGTCTCCGCCCCCATGGACGGGCAAGCGGTTCCTGAAACCACCCCCAGGCACATATAGGGCCTGGGGTAGGGCTGCGATTCACCCGTAGGGCGTGGTGCTCAGCCTACGCTTGAGAACCAAAAGTTTAAGATCGTGCAATTATAAAATTCCTCTCCAAATGCACCAATCAAACAAAACAGACTAGCACTCCAAAGCACCTGCTTCTTGTTGCTACAAACCTCCAATACCTACTTTCCGTATTCATTTATCCATTCATATATATGGAGAGAGATAAGCAATCCCCAAATTAGAAAGCATCTCATAAATCAGATATAAGCGGTGTAACCATAAAATTTCCGAAGTTCCGCTTGATTACACTACATAACGTATTTGCAACAATAGTTGTGACTGACTACAAGCTTACATCTGAAAAAAAAATTTCAGCAACACTGAAGATTGCATTCTCTATCACAGTGGAGAAGCACAATTCACGTGGCTGACAACAAACATTTGATAAAAAACATGTTCAATTATTTAACATGAACCATTTAAGCTGCAGCAAAACTCCCCCACCTCCTCCGTCAAAAAAAAACAAAAAGCATAGAAGATAGGTTAAACAATACATACTAAACTAGCCTAGAGCATATTTTATAGTAAGACAGATTTTTCTAAACTAATTGAATGTGTCCAATTTTGTTTAAAAAATACGGATTCAGCCTAAAATTACTTCACTGAGAGGGGGTGGGGACAAATACGAAGCCAAAAAGAAGTATTATCCTAAAAAAAACAAAAACAAGCAGTAAAGATAACAGGAAAAAAAAAATCCACCAATGGCATCTTACACTATCCAGTAATATGTTGGAAAAACAATGTTAGGGCCCACCAGATACCTGTTCAATAGCTTCTTCAGTGAATGGATGCCAGTAACGCATACCAACATAGACATTAGCTGGGACATTCTTTGCCCAAAGGAACTTCCTCAACTCTTCACCCTGAATAAATAGGAGAGGCAAGGAATAGACAAGGATAAGATCAAAATTTGAGCAAAAGGATAAATTCTCAAGAGCAAAATTGTACAAATGAGTGCCTACAGCATTAAAAGCCTTCCAACCATCAGCCAACATAACATACTTGTACTTTTTGAGAGATGTACGTAACGTATATGAAAAGTTAAAGTGTACTAATAGGTGATGTGAAGAAATAAATAATCAAGCCATAAACAAAATGATCACATGAGCTTTCCACATGTCCATCATTAGCATCATCTTGATATGATACTTCTTTCAACATTTAAATTTTCAAATTTTGAAGTTTTACAATTAGAATACAGTGTTAACTTCCTATGACGTTTTGCAAGTTCAATAGATTCAATAAATTAGTGTGCTTTTGTTCAATGGTGTCCAAAGAAGTGAAGGGTAATCCTCACTTCGTAGGGACATGAAATACGTAGGTAATTGAGTTATGGACATCTAAAGGTAAATTGGATAGGGTACCCTTGATAAGGGTAATCCTCCCACCCTTAGACAAATACAATCATTTCCAACTTGCCAATCGATGTTCTATCTTCTCAATAACATCATCCCAAATATACTTTAGCCTTAAAGGAAGACCGAGATACTTCAACGACCGTGACAACACCCCACAACCCAAAATCCAAGCCAACCCATCCACCTTAACACCATTTCCCACTGGAACCAATTTTGACTTGGCTAAGTTCGTCTTCAAGCCCAACACAGCTTCAAATAATAAAAACAAGCACAGTAAAATGCATAGATGATTTGGATCCCCCATAGAAAATCAAAATATCATTTGCAAACAAGAGATGAGAAATATCAACCCCAGTCCCCACAGAGAATCCAAACAACAAACCACCACTCACAACAGCTGAAATCATCCTACCTAATGCCTCCATCACTAGAACAAACAGCAAAGGAGACTGAGGGTCCCCTTGCCTCAAGCCTTGAGAACTGCTAAAAAAGCCTTCATAGGAGCTATTCACCAAGACTGAAAACTACGCTATGAAATGCAATGAGCTATCCAAGAGCACCGCTTCCCCCCAAACCCACATCTTCTCAACATATACAACAGAAACTCCCATTTGACATGATCATATGCTTTTTTTAAAGTCCATTTTGCAAATAACCCCCAGTACTCCAAATTTCAATCTACTATCAAGGCATTTGTTGGCAATAAGAATAGGATCCAAATTTTCCCTACCTCGAATGAAAGCATTTTGTGACATGGAAATGATCTTGTTCAATACCATCTTAAGCATGTTCTCCAAAATCTTTGTAATCATCTTGTAAATACTACCCACCAAGCTGATCCTAGAGATCGATAGCCCTTGGTATCTTTGGAATGAAGGTAAGGAACATAGCATTAAAGTTTCTTTCAAACTTACCACTAGCATGGAACTCAAAAAAGACCTTCATGATGTCCTCTTTCAGAACAACCCAACATGCTTGGAAAAACGCCATACAGTAACCATCAGTGACTGGTGCCTTGGCGCCATTCATAGCTTTCAACACCTCCCAAACCTCCCTCTCCTCGAACTCTCTCTCCAAACAACTAACCTTAGCCTCATCAATGGAGTCAAAGGAAAGGCCATCCACCAAAGGCCTCCAATCGCACTACTTGGTAAACAACTCCTTATAATACTGGACAATGTGCTCGCTAATCTCCACTTGATTGGTAGAATTTGTGCCATCAATCAACAAGGAATCAATGGTGTTCCTCCTTCTATTGGAATTAGCCATTCTATGGAAAAACTTTGAGCTCTTATCCCCCTCCTTGAGCAACAAGACTCTAGATTTCTGCCTCCAACTCACCTCCTCCATGAGAGTAGTTCTTTCTAACTCAATAACAATTTCTGCCTTCCTCATTTTCTCCACATCGCCTAAGGCCCTTTCTTCTTCATGGACATCAAAAACATGTAATTCTACTAACAAGGTCTTCTTCCTTTCTAAATTGCCAAAAATTATTTATCAACAAAAAAAATTGCCAAAAGTCTCATTCCATGTCTTTAGATCAGTTTTCAAGGCTTTGAGCTTTCTAGCTAAAATGAAGCTAGGAGAGCCATGGAAAAGACTTTAGCCACATAGTCACCACAGTCGAGGAGGATCAAAACACATTCTAGGAAGCCTCCTCTGAGTCCCACCAGGAAACTGGCCTTCCCACTCCAAAGAGATCAAGAATCTATAAATTCTGGACCAGGATGGAACATTCCAACTATTCGACCATGTAAAAGAACCACCAACAAGGGGAAGGTCAATCAAGCCCTGCTCAGATATGAAATTAGAAAACTCCACCATAGCTCGACATAAATGAACTTCACTCGATTCTCACAAGGGAATCTAGTAACGTTGAAATCACCCCCAATGCACCAAGGCAAATTCCACCAGCTAATAAGGTCAGCCAGCTCATCCCATAAGAGCCTTCTATCCCTATCAGAGTTAGGACCATAGACACCCACAAAAGCCCAAGTGAAGTGATCCTCAACATTTCTGAAAGTGATAGTCACAAAATATTCCCCGACAAACTCATCTATCTTCTCCACCACCCTCCTGTACCACATCAACAAAACACCACCTGAAGCCCCTTTGGAATCCAAACAACACTAATCCACATGATGGCATCCCCACAAGCTACGCACAACACTATGGGACATGACTTCAATCTTGGTTTCTTGAAAACAAACAATATCAACCTTCCACTCTCTAAGTAAGTTTCTCACCCTTAAACATTTTTCCCCATCATTCAACCCTCACATTCCACGATATCAATTTAGGCTTCATAGAAGAAACTGATAACCCCTTTTCCTTCCCTTACCACAACCAGATCACTCCTCTTTTCAATCATAATTAATTGAACACTCCAACCCTCTCAACTCCCTACTTCGTTTCTTTTTTTAGGGGTAGAAGCCAAACCCTTCTGTCTACGATTCTCTTCAGCTTCGATAGCTATAAGAATAGCCAATAGCTGCCCCTCAAAACCATCACAAGCGACCCCTGCAAGTCGATAGAATCCCATTGCAACCTACACCACCCAATCAGAACATTTGAATCCTAAGCCACCCAAGTCCCCCAACAAGGCAAGGGGGTAAGAACTAAGAGGGGACAAAGCATCCACCCCTTTGAAAATCTCCAACTCTCTATTACTCCCCATCACACCTCAACTCCATTTCGGCCAAAGCATCAATAGCACAACCTACAACCCCCAAAGCTCCCAATACCCAAGGGGAAGAGCAAGGGCCAATGGAGAGACCCCCACCCATCCTTGAAACACAGCGACCATCAAAAGGAACCCCGAATCCCAAGGAAGAACCAGGGAAAGCAGGCCTAGAATAGTCAAAGGGTGTACAAGAAACCCTTAACTCAGCTTGTCTCACCAAAACTAAGCTCACTGGTGCTTCATGGGTCATTCCAAAATCTGCCTCAGGTGGAGGAAGGAGAAGGCCCCAACCCCCACTCAGAATAGGAGGGGTACAGACAATATCATCGATGATGCTCAGAGAAAGCCCACTTATAGCCTCACCGGCCTATTCTGAAACAGGGAAAAGGGATGGGTCGAAAGAAGAGCCTCCATCACGCTCTCCGCTCGGACCTTTCCCTGTGATTGGGTCAATGGCTAAAGTCTGCTTCTTATCAAAGTGAACTTCCCACCTTCAGTAACAAGATGCAACCCCCATCATTGCAGATTTCTTGTAAGAACATTACAACAAGCCTAATAAACAGTAGTTCTATAAAATAAAAAATAAAATGACCCAGATCTGACACCAAACCATTGGTATAAACATCACCCGCTCCAAACAGCCCACTTATTTTAAGCTGTGCGCGCACACATGCACATACATGGGCGTGTATGCACGTACTTCTTATTGCACCTGCCCGTACACGTGTGAACAAGGATTACGTCGACGTATAAATGGCGTGGAATATGAGGGAAAGAATCCCAACTTAAAAACCTTCAAGCAACCGTCCTGACTTATCACCAAACACACCTATCTAGGGTCTTGCTGATGACATAAAATAAGCAAAAGGGATAAAATGTCCATATTCAACATATTTGTGCTGCTTTCCATTTTATCTTGATATTGCATAACCAGAGTACTATACTAGAAGCCTGTAAGAGAGGATTTTGTCAGCACAGGGGAACCCTTTTGAGACCCATTTTCATCCTTTACCCCATACTCATGCATAAAAGCTCTTTTAAAACTGCTACTGTGACTAATACTTAAATTGCACTAGAGATCACAATGCATCGAACTACTAATCTCTGTGGATGATGTTTTGAGGTATCTATTAGCAGAATCAAAGTGAGCGGGGGGCAGAAAAAAAATTTCTGCAACTTAAAAGATAAGACTGAAGAGAAAACAACCTAGGATATTAAGTGATCACATCAACAGAGATATATATCATTTTGGCAGGAAGCAGGATTGATTTACAAATATTTTAAGCATCATCTTAAACATTTTTCTTTTGCTTCTCGAATCTGATTGATTAGCAAATTCTCTATACACTTTTATGCATATACCAAAATTAACTAAACTCATGTATAAGATAAATAATTAAATTAATAGATGAATACACCTATAAATCAGAAGGATAATAAATATTTGCTACTAAGAAAATCCAGGTGAATCTTAACAGAAGATATCATGCCTGCGCATCAGTTATCTGTCGAAGTGGAGAACCACCGCCAATTGAGGCATAGCCTTCTTTGCTCTTCGGAGCCCTGAGAACAGATATGAATTGTGCCAAGGGCTTTTGAAGAAAACGAAACAACCTTGGTAGTCGTATAATATCCTGTCCAATAATATGAAGTCAAATGAGTACAGCAACATCAAGGGCAAAACAAATGTCCCGCCTCAACGGTTTGTGATCATACATGACAAATCCCCAACACCAGCCCCACCCCAAAAATGATGATGGCGATAAGAGAAACAAATTATGATGATCAATTAAAGTTGACTTCTATATCAAAGTGGCCCTTGCAGAAGCACTGCAAATAATAATAAGTTCAATCTAACTATAGCTTATTTGCAATTACAATAACATACAAGATGCTGCAAGATCTAATATCAAATCATAAAGAGCTAATAATTCTAGGGCAATCTACATAGCATAGAATTCAGTTGTCTAGGTTCAGGAAGATATAAAGAATAAAGATACTGTAAGACCTAATATCAAATTATGTAGAGCTAATTCCATAGGGTTGAAATTTCCTAACTTTGTAGTGATTTACTTATCAAAAAAAAAAATATCATATAGAATTAATAATTCTAAGGAAATGAATTCTACATTGCATAGATTCAATTGTCTAGGTTCAGGAAGATATAAAGAATAAAGGTACAACCCACTGGGTTTTGTGAAGGTTTGCCAAAATATCTTGTATTGAAATATTTCCTATATCTAATAAGATGATGATCATGGTTTTAAATTTGGCTAATATGAAGTAACCTTGTCAACCAACCATTAAGGTTTGAATCAGAAACAGGCATCATGGGATATTTTCAGAAGTGAACATCTTTCTTTGTGGCAGGGTCAGGGGAAAGAATAGGAAAGGAAAAAGGGAAAATACCTCATTTACTGTTGTTAAATCACTACTTATCCCAAAAACTTAAGCTTATAAGAAGAAGTAAATTTAAGCATTTAATCATTAGTTTAACACTCTCCCTCACATGTGGGCTCTAACACCTTTTTATTAGGTGAAGCCCAACATGCTGAATATTTAATTTAAATGGTAGGTGAATTGATGGAGTCAAGGTTCGATCCCAAGACCTTTGACTCTAATACTATGTTAAATCACCAGTTATCCCAAAAGCTTAAACTTATAGAAAGAGGTAAATTTAATCACTTACTCATTAATTTAACAACTGTGATTATAAAGAAATATAGCACTGCATGGTGCAAACTATCCAAAAAAAAAAAATCCATATAGCCAACTCAAATAACTTAGTAAAAACGTTATACGACTTGAATAACAAAAAGAATATAACAAACATAACTTTCAAACTGTCACATATAATAGATAAGCCATTAAGTAGAAATTTATAATTATAAATTTTTTTGATAACTAATAATGCATTGAAGAGCGTAGAGGAACGCAACGCAAGTACACAGAAAGTATACAAGAGAGCGACTAAATAGGAGAGAAAGAAGAAGAGAACATAAGGAGAAAATCAGGAAAATTGATCCCTAAAGGAGCAAGCCAGCCTGTAGTCCATGTGAATAAAGTGTACAAAAAGAAGTGAATAAGATCCTCAAGATCCCTCGACATATCCTCGAAGCATCTCGCATTCCTTTCCTTCCAAAGACACCATAGAAGACAAAGGGAAGCCATCTTCCATACCACAGCACTACTCGTTCTACCGCCCGCCCACCAACTAGCGAACATCTCCTTGACGCTTCTACGCATAACCCAACACATGTTAAAGCAAGAGAAGATAACATCCCACAACTTGCGCACAACCCCACAGTGAAGAAAGAGATGATCCACGGACTCCCCATCCGCCTCACACATACAACATCGATTAATCACAACGATACCTCTCTTTCGAACATTATCCAACGTGAGAGGTTTCCCAAGGGCGGCCGACCATGAGAAAAACGCCACTCTCAAAGGAGCCTTGGTGCGCCAAATGCTTTTCCACGGGAAGTGGTTAGGCTCCTTAAAGGCAAGCATCCTATAGAAAGAGCATACCTCAAACTTCCCTTTTCTTGAAGGGATCCATCACATCCGGTCCTCCCCTTCCCCCCGAATCGAAGACGAGTACAAGAGCGAGAAGAAAGAGGCTAAGGCCATCTCCTCCCAATCATGAATACTACGGGTGAAAGTAACATTCCAATGAACCATCCCATTTACACACTCCCGGATATCCGCAATGGAAGCATCCTTATTGCAAGCAATATTAAAGAGACCCGGAAAGGCATCCTTGACAGACGTCTCACCACACCAACAATCCTCCCAAAATTTGACCTTCCCCCCCATTTATAATTATAACTGTAAAATTATAATTATAATTCCATGAAAGTAACATTTCAATGAACCATCCCAAATTTGACCTTCACCCCGTATAATTATAATTACTACGGGTGAAAGTAACATTCCAATGAACCATCCCATTTATAATTATAAATGATTGCAGGTAACTGTAAAATAAACATGTAAACAGTAAAAAATGTGGCAACTTCAAAAATTTGGACTGGTTCTCTTCAACATTAGTTTAGGGAAAATAACTAACGTTATTGACTTGAAATGCAGTCTAAAATATCTGGTCCCTTTACAGGTTAATTTAAGTCAAGAAAAAAAAAATTAAAGAAACATAAGGCACATTGGTTGGTACTACAAGGCAAACAAATCAGCATAGTTACAGTCAACATATTTTAGTTGGTATGTCAAGTGACAAATGTACACGAATATGAACTTTTAAATTTCAACAAAATGTCCAGGGACTATCAACCTAACAATACTTGTGCCAATAATTACTAGTTGACAGATTTTGAAGAACCTATGTGAGACACAAGCTTAAAGTAATGAGAATGCAAGATTCTTAGCCCCATTTTCATCATCTGCAAATGCAATATTAGCCAAAAAGGCTAAGGGTTTACAAATCCAAGCCATTGAAATATTAGCACATTATATAGAAATATATTTCTGAGTACTAATTCTATCGCAACTTACATGCATAGTTATAAACATGTATGAAATGTTCATCATTTCTTAAGAAACATTTTTTTTGATAAGTAATGTATAACTTTTTTGGATAAGTAATATATATATATATATAAGAAATATATATTACAAGATGTCAATATTATTAGATAAAAATAAATAAAAGGATAAAATACACCAACACTCCCTTAGTTTGAAAGCATTCTATCACGAATTTTTGCTTTTCAATTTCCATAATTAAGCCCCTTGTGGTCCCGATTGTTCTAACATGAGCATCAGATGGTGATGACGATCATGGCTTCAATCTCGCCAACAATTGGTCCTCCTCCACCAGCAATGGATTTAGTGGTATGCTCTCTCCACCATAGGTCCTCCCTGGCCTCTAGCACAATTACGTTCTCTATCCTGGAAGTCAACAGCAGGCCTCATTCCTTTTCTAGAGGGGTCCCTTGTGAACCCGAGAGTCTGTGCCTAATAGATGTCCTGGAAGGCTCTATGTATGGCTCTGGCAGTGTAGTGTGCAATCTTTCTAAGGGAAACATTGTAGCCATCCCTAAGCCCACTAGTCCTGTGATTGTGGTTTCTGCTTAAAGCAAAGAGGGTACCCATTGTATCGCTCCTATGAGCTCCCCTTTCAATGCAACCCCCCACGCGAGACAGATTGAGAGTTCAAACTAGATTAAGAGATCCATGTATGGCTTAGAAAAGTTCGTGGGGGTTTCATATGAAGGATTTGAGCAGGAGATTTCTTAGTTATTTTCTGCTATCGAATCAAGACATAAAGGCCAGACCAATACTTTGGGGTCTCTCAAAAAAGAGATAGGGAGCAAGGTCAAAGAGGTCAAAGAACTTCTCAATTGTCAAGTTCAGTGAACTGTGATTCCAAAAGAAACCTGTCCAAATCCCATCCATCTCCTCGGTACCATGATAAGGCTTGTACCCCATTATGAATTTGAAAATTATTTGTTGGAATGTTAGAGGTGTCAACGATGCAGACAAAAGGCTCAGCATTAGCAATTTATTGAAAAATTGGAAGCCTAATTTAGTGTGTGTTCAAAAAACTAAAATGGAACGAATTTCTGCTGGTATTGTCTAGAGTTTGTAGAGTGGTTCTTTTACGGGATAGACAGTTCTTCTATCCTCCAACTCCATTTTTTTTTTTCCCCAATTTTCGCTTTCTCTTTCTCTTCAACACCTTCTCTTTCTCTTCCTTTCTCTGTCTCTCTTCAATCCTCTGTTTTTCTTTCTTATATTGTTTATCACTACATTGATATTAAAATAAAATAATGAGATGGTGTTAAAAAAAGCCAAAATGTTTTTACACATGGTGTGATTTATTTAGTCCATAACACATTATGTTAATGGTTATTACCAGTGTATGAATGGAATGACATAATTAGAAAGATGAGGAACCACAAAGAATTTGATTAGGAAAATTATAAACCTAAGAGGGCTCAATAGAACACCATCAAAGCACTGGGTTGTTGGGGCATTTTCCCAAAATTAGATTCTTTGCCAACATAAATGAAAACAAAGAAACTCCACAAATAATCTAGCAACAAATCAGAGTGTATATTGTAGTCTCAGATTGATCTAATTTTCCTCAAGTAAAATTTTTGTCCTGTTACGTCAGTCTTTCAAAAGAAGTTATATATTCTACAAGACATGATTGTTATAGTAAAACTCAGATGCTCCTCTTAAGGTTTATATACAAAAGAGAAGGGGAAAAACGAACAATACATATAGCAAGACACATTCCCACAACAATAACAGAGTCTATGTAGCATAAGCAAGATTTATTACTGCCCACCATTTGATAGCTATCTTCAATCCTAAATACAAAAATATCCAGTACCAAATATACAGGGTTACACACTTATAGTTGTCATTATATAACTGTGTTCTTAATTGATTGCAAGACATATATACAGAACAATAGATTTCATTTAAAAGTTTTTGGGAAAAGAAAATACTGTTCACCTACAAAACAAATCATTCCACATGCACATATCTTTCAATATAATTTGTGAAAGACAAAAATAAGAGATGAGAGAAACTACCAATAAGATTAGGCCATATCTTTCTAGGCCATCTAACAAAATAATATTGATTAATCAAAATTAAATATAATGGTCAAAAAATTACTTGACAATGAAAATTGTATGTGTTGAAAAACAAACAACAAAAAAAAAAGATAATGTTGCAAACTTATAGGAGCGAATGATAAAGAACTATTTGGTACATATTAAACACAAAAGTAAGCTCATTACCGGGTCAGCGAAAAGGTTAAACAAGAACGGCTGCACATCTTCAAGAGTCTCTGGACCTCCAAGGTTCAGCAACAAGACTCCAATCTTATCATCACCAACAATAGGAGTATCAGAGGCATCTTGAGTTTTTGACGTCACTAGTGCTCCCAATGGCACCAAATACTTCTTTAGAGATTGCTTAGAAAATAAAGGTTGTGTTTCAGACCATCCCGAAGAAAATCTTGCGACTATGTAATTTTTTGAAAGATAAGAATTATGACAAGCCTCCGTATGGACCCCAGAGCAATGATATATCCTTTGGGAGGTACATATTGCCTGTGGTGACAGCCTAGGAAAGCAAAGAAAATCAATATATAATATTTGATTTACTATATCAATTCTCACATATGACACTAAAACATTAGTCTATTAATTGGCAATTATAACTGAATTCATGTATAGCACTGCAGTTGAGTAAAACCATAATAATATTCCTAAAGAATGTAATGTGACATATTTTAGCATTGAAAATAAGCACGAATTAGAAACGCATAAAAAGTAATATCTGGAAACATGCACAATTGTAGAGAAAATAAAAACAAAGGAAAGATATTAGAGCCCAACAGTGACATGTAATACTTCAAGAAAAAAAAAATGATGCCGGAAACCCTTCAAAGGAAGGGCCACTTCGTGTACCCACCATTGTCCCCTCCCTCCCCCAGAGATTAGGTAAGACTCTAGTTTCGCCGACGGGTGTGACCCAAAAAAATTGTTTACACCCAAAGAGATTTGAACCTTAGACCTGATGGGGATGCCACCAAGACCAAGGCTCTTACCACTTGAGCCAACCCCTTGGGATTACTTCAAACAAATGAAAGTGATTAGTGCAAAATTATTTCCATTATAAAGTGAAAACCAAAGAAGTCATTATAGTTTTGTAGCATTTGAAACATGGTACTTCTTTCCATAAAGGCACAATATAAGATTTCAATTAATGGCCCATTTTCCTTATAGTTTTAATAACTTATCATAAATGGCGAAATTATTCCTATCAATTTCTACATTCAGTTATTACATACTTGGTTGTGTAAGTTTATTGAATCCCAACTTATAACACCATCAACCCCTATCTAAACCAAAAAGGGTAAAATCAAGAGTCCCAAGATTGTTTCATAAAAAGGGCTTACAAAACCCAGTTTAACAAAGATATCTCCAGCAAGTTAACCCTTACAAGATGAAGCAAAAAAGGCCATCTATAAATTTAAGCATTCCCCAGTGGATGGGACCTTGAACTCTAAGCTTTGGATATTTAGATAATCTGAAAATCGGCAATCCTTATTGAGAGTACCCATTAAACATAGGTAAATACCTTGCTAGTGTAATTAGAGACATTTGTACCTTTGGGTGTTAGTTATGGTTTATTCTTTCTACTTCTTAGTCACTCCTATACAAGCAACATTGAGTCTTCAAAGCTGTAGTTCTCTGCCACAATAAAACTAAGGAAAGGGTAGGAGGGAAGGACAGGCAAGGAAAGGCACTATACTATTTTTCCATCCATGTGGTTGATTTAGAAAAGAGTTAAATCCTTTACAAATGCTTGTGGTTGACGGAAAATCAAACGGACCCTCAATTTTAAAAAATATCACAGATGACACTTGTGGACATTTGAGAAACGCAGTTGGTACTTTCATTCATGTTTCGTCCAATAATCTAACTGCGTGTCACATCAAACTAATTAGAAACTGCCACACGACTATTGCGTGTCTCAAATGCCTCATTAATATTATTTAAACAATATATATATATAAAGGCAGGAGGGGCTAAAAATGTTTTTTCTTTCCCCCTTAGGTGCAGTAGGGGCTTTCGTTTTTAGGGCTGTTATTGGGCTTTTGTAGGTCTTAGTCCTAGTTTTTTCGGGATTTAGGGTGTTTTTGTTTGGGTCTATTTTGGGTCTCTTGAGGGGGCTCTTTATGAGCTTAGGGTTTTTTCTTAGGTGATTCTTGATGCTCGCTTCTACCTTGTGTAATTGTGTTGCGCCCTTTTGGGTTTTTTGATATATACATTTTTACTTATTAATATATATATATATATATATATACTAGAGCCTGTTCTACAGGTTTAGGACTTTTTTAATTTTTTCTTTTCCAGCATTCTCTTGTATATTTCCTATGTACTAAGGTTGCACCCATTTGCACTTTTGATATGCAACATTACTTATCAAAAGAAATAATGTATATATATATATTTTTGATAAGTAATGTCAATGTATTAAAAAGCACAAGGGGCGCAACCCATGTACACAGGAAGTATACAAAAAAGCCCACAAATACAAGCTTTAAACTGAAAATGATGCACATAAATCTAGAAATTCCGCAAGCGTTGAAACTTGGGAAGAATACCACAACACTCTCCATGAGAAAAGTGTTTGGAACACCCTTTTCTTCAATTCTATAATTCCCATTTCACGATCCTCAAAACTCTGTACATTCCTTTCTCTCTATAAGCACCACATTACACACAAAGGGGCCATCCTCCAGATTTGCATGACTGACCACTTACCCCTTTGCCCTCTCCAACTTCCCAAGCATTCCTTCAACCAACCCGGCATCACCCACGTTACACCAAACAGCTGAAGAAACATATTCCATATCTCTACAGCAACTTTACAATGCAATAATAGATGATCAATAGATTCACCACTCTTCTTACACATACAACACCACTCCATCACAATGATGTTCTTCTTACGTAGATTGTCCAATGTTAAGATTTTCCCCATCACCGCCGTCCATACAAAAAAAGCCACTTGCAGAAGAGCTTTACTCTTCCGAATAATCTTCCAAGGGCCATCCATCGGGACTAAATTAATCTTCACCTTATAGAATGACTTTACCTCAAAATTCTTTCTCTTCGAGGGAATCCAACAAATTTTATCCACCCCACCATGCCTTACCTGTTGGGAATAGAGCATTTTGAAAAATCTCGAAACCTCCTCCAGTTTCCAATCATGAACAGGTCGAATAAACCTTACATTCCAATGAATAGCACCATTTACTATCTCTATATTCTCCTCCACCCATGCCTCCTTTACACATGCTATATTGAACAAAGTGGGAAACAAAGTCTTCAATGATACCTCCCCACACCACACATCCTGCCAAAACAATATACGAGACCCATTTCCTACCTCAAACCGCACATGTTGCTTAAAATCATCCCACCCCCTTCGGATACATTTCCACATTCCTACCCCATACAATCCTCCTACCTCCTTGGAACACCAACCACCCCTCATCACCTCATATTTAACCTCCACTAATTTCCTCCACCACGCATCTCTTTCATTTGCAAACCTCCACAACCATTTACCCAATAAAGCTCGATTAAATTGAATCAAATTCCTTACCCCTAATCGCCCCGTCTCCGTAGGCATGCAAATTTTGGACCAATTTACCAAGTGAAACTTGAATTCGTCACCTACACCTCCCCACAGAAAATCTCTTTGTATTTTTTCTATACGCTTCGCCACTGTCACTGGAATTTGAAACAACGACAAGTAGTATGTGAGTATGCTAGAAAGCGTACTTTCTCTCACCACGTCAGCATATATATATATATTAATGAGGTGTATATGACACTTGTCAAATTGTGATTGGACTTGACATAGCATGCCGTTAAATTACACGAATTGTGTAATGACTGCCCCACTGTCTCCGACTTGGACTTAGACTGAAGTACCAACTGCGTTTATCATATGTCCACCATCTGCAATAGTTTTTGAAACCGAGAGGTCTGTTTGATTTCGCGTTAAACTACAGGTACTAAAAAAGTAATTAACCCTTCAGAAAAAGTTAAGGAAAAAGAAATGCAGGGTTTGGTTCCTAAAGAATAAAGCAATATGATGAAAACCTATCCCTCTCACAACAGCCAGATGAAATACCTTCCCCTCACTTGACCATTCACACATCTTTCCTCCCCAACCGAACAAAAGATAAAGCCTATTTTCCCTCACTTTTCCTTCATCCCTTTCCCACCCTTCTATTTTCCCCAAAATTTTCCCTCAATAGAAGACTTCTTCCGAATGGCATAATTGTCCGATCTATATATTGGTACTATAGATCAATAATTGCATGGACCGCTCTTTGAAGGATTTTTTTTCACGAGATTTTTTACATCAAAGGAATATGGATGCTAGTTTCTGAACATATGTGTATCCACAATGATGAGGTGCATTGGAACTTAAATTTTATAAGATTGGTGCATGACTGAGGGTTGGAGTCTGTTACTTCTTTCTTCAGTACTTTGTATTCTTGTAGGATGGTTCGGGGAGGGCAAAGATAAGTTATGCTGGATTCCTTCGAAAAGATGATTCTTTGAGGTTAAAGGTTTTATAAAGTCCAGTTTTCCAACGCTGACTCCTCCTTCCCTTGGAAGAGCAAACGAAGGTCTAAGGCTCCGCTAAGGGTGGCCTTCTTCACTTGACAGCAGCTTTAGGAAAAATCTTCACTTTGGATAATCTTTGCAAACGTCACATTATAGTGATAGAGTGGTATTGTATTTGAAAAAAGAGTGGGGAAACTCTTGATCATCTCCTTATTCATTGTGATATCACAAGAGACTTGTCAAACTTGGTTTTCAGATGTTTGGAATAAAGTGGATCATGCCTAGACGAGTAGCAAATCTCTTGGCTTGTTGGAAAGGAAGAGTCAATCGGAAAGATATTAAAATTGTTTGGAATTGAATGCCTTCATGTTTAATGTGGTGCATTTGGAGAAAAATGAATGCGTGAAGTTTCGAAGATTGCAAGAATTTTTTTTTTTTTTTTTTCTTTTATAAATAAGTTATTCATTGAAAAAGTGCAAAGTGACGCAACCCTAATATACAGGATGTATACAAAGAAATACCCCACTAAAGGCAAAAGAGGAACATAAAGACAAAAATTGAGACATGGTGAAAAACTGAGGCATACTGAAAGCGTCAGCTCAATGGAACAGTGTTTGAATAAACAGCTTTTTGAGCTCTTCCATTGACCTTTCTTTATCTTCAAAACATCTTGCATTCCGGTCTCGCCAAATAATCCACTTTAGACACTGGTGCGACTCGCCACACCTCCTTTGCTGAACTGTTACCCCGCTAACTGCGCCAACAAGCCAGCAAATCTACCACCCCTCCAGACATGACCCATGTGACATCAAAAAGAGAAAATAACATAATCCATAAAGCTCATGCCACTTCACAGTGAAGAAGAAGATGGTTGACAGACTCGCCACTCTGCTTACACATACAACACCATTCCACCACAATGATACCTCTTTTACGCAAATTATCCGAAGTCAGAATCTTTCCAAGAGTCACTATCGACACAAAGAAACTGACTCTCAATGGAACTTTTACTTTCCATATATTCCTCCACGGGAAAGAGGAAGCTAGCACATCTATCCCCGAAGAAGAAAGCATGCGAAAAAAAGACCTTACCTCAAAGATATTTCGTTTAGAAGGAGTCCACCGCATGCAGTCCATCCCCCCATACGACTACGGAAGATTGCAAGAAAATGACGTCGCACCTACAACTTTGGTTTCTTAAAGCCTTGTTTGAATGGATCTCTATAAACGTCATTCTCAATTTCTCTAACTTTATAGACTTTTGTGCTCTCTTTTCTCGTTCTTGACTTTACTAGGTGGTTTATCTTGTATACACACTATGTACTTGGTTGCGCCCCTAGCGCTCTTTTTTTCTTTTTTCTTTTTTTTTGATAAGTATAATTGTATATATCAAAAAAAAGTGCAATACGCCTCTAAGTACACAATGAGTATACATAGGAAAACCCGCATTATCCCACAAGAAACCCCCATATAAGGAGCCCAAAACCCAAAATAAGCCTAAAGAAACCCTCATGCCCAAAACCCAAAACAACCCTAAACTCACAAGGCAAGCCTAAATCACCCTGCCTTTAAGCCTACTAGAGCCACAGTCTCTAGCCTCAAAATTACTTGAGCATTCCAAATTGTTTAGCTCCCTGTTCCCCTTAGTATTTGAGGCAAAAACCCCCTCTTCATGATTCCGGTCCTCTTCAATGACTAAAAAAAAGATTCAAAAGGCTTCTCTCGTCACCCCCATAAGTCAATCCCAAAGTGGGCGTGAGTTCCATAGTGTCGAGCATAAGTCAATCCCAAAGTGGGCGTGAGTTCCATAGTGTCGAGCACCACCTCGGAATAGCCATCCACCCCCACCACCGAAGTGCCCGCTACAACCTCAGTCAGCAACTTCTTGTTCTTATTCAGCTACTTACCTATATTATTCTTCACTCTCCGAGCATATTCCAGCTAAGACTTGAAAACAAAAGAATAAATAGATGCTCCACTCTCCGTCATTCGAGGATGAGAGAGGCGAAGTCTCATACCCGACTCAGCCACCCCTGAGGAAGAACCACCAGAAGACCTTGGGTAAGCAGCCGTCGAGACTGTATGACTGGCCTGTGACTCGTCATTATATATTAAGGCCCTGTTTATTTCGGGGTAAAATATTTCCCCCTGGGTTGCGCCCCTAGCTCTCTTTTAATGAACTACTTTATTTATCAAAAAAAAAAAGTAATTACATGGTTTAAAATGGTTAACAAAAGGTTGGAATTCTTGTAAACAAATTGTCAATGTGTGATACCCATACTACATACTCCAAAATGAGAATTCACTAAACTCATAAAACAACAGCCAAGCAAATTTTTAAACCTCTGAAGCTCAAAAATATGTTAGACTATCAACTTAAAGCACATCCTCTCTACTAACCAACAAGTGGAAGAAGACACACAAGATATGGAAGAAAGCACAGCATCTCTCTACTAATTAAAACTGCGTCCAATTTTTTGCCATGACATAATTCAGCTTTGAACTTCCGATACATACATCGCACAAAGATGGTGGAAAGTGAAACCACATTTTACAAAAAAGAAAGGAAGCTTGTAACATTCCTCTACATTTAATAGCTAGCCACTAACTAAAACAAGAACTTTCTTTATTTTAATTATTTTCCTATATTTCCTTTCTTTTTGGTTCACCTTCAACAACATGCTATCCTTCATATCCATTAAGTTTTAAATTACAAATAACTTATCATAAAAATAAATAAACATAAATATATCAAAAAATAACAAAAGAGCCAATACATAAAATTGCAAAAAGGGCACAACTATGCATACATACATAATTGCATGAATACAAACATACATCCACAAATAAATGTACTCCATAAAAACAAAAATAAAAGATAAAAGGAAAATTCGGAAACCTACCGTGGGAATTTGGAACTGCGAGAAGCGGAGGTGAGGCATGGAGGACGAAGAAATGTAGACGATGACGAAGAAGAAGAAGCAGCAGAAGAACAAGGAGGACTCGGAATTAGACCCTTCATATTCATCTTCACAATAGCACCACTGCTCTTCCTCTATGCAAATCCTAAAATCAAAACCCACTAAACCCACCACACAAAATGAGCCGAAAACCCCGAAACCAAGCATTAAAATCAAAACCCATAAAAATAAAAATTAAAGGAAAAAACAAGCATTACCAAAACGCAGCGAAGAGTAGGTGAGGAAGAGCACGTGAGAGAAGTAACGGAGATGGAGGGTGAGAAAGTTCCAGTGTTCTTTTGGTTTATTGCAGAGATAGAAACCAGAAACAGTTAGTTAGAAGTAGTTCTCACTTCTCAGTAATCATGGCGAGCGAGGGAGGGCCACTCAAAAACAAATGAACAGAAGCCCACGCCACCTGTTTAAACTCTTATCTTTTTTTTTTTTTCTTCTAAGCTTCTTATTGGATACTACAATTTTATTTTTTATTTTTTAACTACCCAGATTTTTTGGTTTCTTTTTAAGTTTTTGGTTTTCTCGTCATTATATATTAAGGCCCTATTTATTTTGGAGTCAAATATTTCCGGTAAAAAATGCGTTTAACTAAAAACATTTTCCGACATTTGATTGGTAGGAGAAATCAATAAATTTTTTTTTTTTTTACATTTTTATTCAAATTATATTAGCCTATGAATATCAACTTGTATTCACAATGTAAAATATTTAGGGAAAGTGTACATAACTCTCTCAAACTATCACTTAATTGACAATATCCCTCAAACTTTCAATTGTGACAATGCCCCCTAAACTACCAAAAATTGTCAATGTTTCCCTTAATGACAAAATTACCCTTAATAAATTTTTTTAAAAAAAAACTAAAACTTCTAGAAAAAACCTAAAACTAACAAACAAAAAAATCAAAGGATTGGTAATTTTATTTTATTTTTTAAAATCAATTTTAAAAGAAAAAAAATTAAAAAAAATTCAATTTTTTTTTAAATATATAAAAATCGAAAATTTTTGGTTTTTTTAAAAAATTTTCTTTTTATTTTTGTTTTATAATTTTATTTAAATAAAAATTTACGTTTTAAAAAAAATAAAATTTTCGTTTAATAAAATGAAAATTTTTTTAAAACTAAATAAAAAAAATAGTTTTTTTTTAAATAAAAATTTCCGTTTTAAAAAAAAAAAAAATTGTTTTTTAAAAAAATATTATTTTTAAATTAAAATTTTTTGTTTTTTAAAAAAATCAATTTTTTTTTTGAATTTATAGGGGTATTTTTGTCTTATTGATAAATCTATAGGGGCATTTTTGTCTTATTGCTAGTCTTGGAGGGGGACATTGACAATGTTTTGGTAGTTTGGAGGGGACATTGTCACAATTGAAAGTTTGGGAGAGACATTGTCAATTGGGTTGTAGTTTGAGAGGGGTATCTGGACTTTGCCCAAAATATTTATATAAAACAACTAAAAAGATTCAACCTAAAAATTATGTTTAATTAAAATAGACACATATTGACTAATAATAGTGAATACCAATGCATTTGTAAATTGTTATTTATAAAGTGTTTTGGCAAATCCATGGGTGACTACTTAGCTCTATCACCCACATCCAACTTTGAACATACCGAAAGGTGAACCACTCGTTATGCAAGTCCAAAATCTAATATTAGCCGCAAAACTAAACACAAACCCCAAAACTATAACGCCCCGTGAAAATCAATTAATTGGCAATTGACTCCATAGTTCGCCTACCAGCCTTGTCCCTCCCAAAACAAGACTTTGGAATCGTAATATCTCCTAAAAGAGAGAATATAGTGGAAGACTTTCAATCACAGGAATAAGAAAGCAATAACTAAATATCATAATCAAGATAACTAGAGTAAAGATGAAACATCATAGCATAAATAGATCCTCAAATTGTACTCATCAAAGACCGATCATCAAAATATATAAAAACCTAAGATAATTGTCTGAAAATAAGATAACAAGATTTATGTACTTTATATTTTAATTAGGGCTAGATTGAAGTCCTAATCATGTCTATTTATGATTTCAATATTGGCGCCCTTGCTACAATTATATTTTTGTGTATTTAACTTGATTAATTCATGATATCTTGAATTCCTCATATGTGTTTGCCAGATCAACATATGCATGTGGTATGGACTAGTTAATTAAATCAATTTGGATGATCGAGTCTTAGGTTTAATAAGAGTAACAAAAGAAATCCACATTGGGTTCTTGAGTTAATCAACATGGGGAACCAGGAGTAGACACCCATGCCCTAGGCCTCATGTGTTTGTCGATTTCCACAGATTTATACTTTCTTAAAGAACAACATAGTAGACACCCATGCAAAATTCTTTAAGAAAGAAAAGAATTAGAGTAAACACTCATGCTTAATTCGTTACTTAGGGAAATTACTTCTAAACATAATTTACCAATCCTCATGAGACTAATCTCATATTTGCCTGCTATACTATCATTTAATCTTATACACTTGTGAGTAAAACGTACAAAGTATTTACCTATTAATTTAGGTGGGCATTTGGCACAACAAGTTTTTGGCGCCGTTGTCAGGGATTGTGTAAAATTATGTCTGCAAATGTTTTTCCTTTAGTTTAATTTAGTTTCTTTTAATTATTTTTTATTTTTTATTTTGCTTTCTTTTCTCTATTTTGTTTTGTTATGCTTTTTTGTTTTTTTTTGTTTTATGTTTCTATTTATTTTTATTTAATTTTTAAGTTTGGTTTTCGTTTCTGTTTCTATCCGCAAATATGATTTAATTTGCGGTAGTGCAATCGAGCGCATTGCTACCTGTGAGCCCTATATGCTTATGTTTTGCGACAGTACGCTCGAACTCCCATTCCAAGGAGATCGAGTGCAGTTGTGCAATCGAGCGCAAGTGCATTACGATCGAGCACACAGCCAGACAGCAGTACTAAAGCTGCTAATTTCAATTTTGCTTTTATTTTCATTTTTATTTTTATTTTTATTTTTTTGTTTTTTGTTTTTGTTTTTTGTTTTCTTTTATTTTGCCTTTTGTTTTATGTTTCTGTTTTTAAAGTCTATTAGTTTTTATTTTTTTTATTTTTTTTGTGGTTTTAATTTTTCTCTGTTTTTTATCCATAACTTTGAGCTACCATGCGGCAGTGCGATTGAGCGCACCTCCATCCTGCAGTACTGAAGTTGTTGTACAGATTGGCTGTAGACGTTAAACTTAGTGCTCATGGGAGGCACCCCATAGTTTATCCTGTTATTTTTCTATTTGTCTTTCAATTTATTTTTGTCTTTAGTTTTATTTATGTTTCCTTTTTATTTGTTTAGTGTTTTATTTTAGGGACAAGTGTGTTTTAGTTCAAGTTTGGGAGTATGCTACGAGCAATGCTATTCCAGACAATTTCGTCCATATCTCGGGTAAATTCTTTCCATGTTATAGACACATTGGGGACAATGTGTAATATAAGTTTGGGAGTATGGGAGACACTTTACACACACTTTGTCTCAGTTTTATTTTATTTTTATTTTTGTTGTTTGTGAAAAGAAAATATATATATATATATATATATAATCATGTTTGTCTTAAAATTTTGGTTGATCTTAAAAATTGTGATTTGATTTCATTGGTGAGCTTAAAATCTTGAACACATGATTTGATAATTGAGTTTTTCAGTTTGGTTACTTGCTTAGGATAGTTGAGAATTCACATGTTTGATCTCATCTTACACAAGCACATTAGCACATAATTTGTGGGGTATGACATGAAGTCTGATATGTGTGTTTCTATGTCTTGGGTGAAACTCAATGATTTATTAGACAGATACTTTGGCATATATATATATATATATATATGATCATTGATAAGCTTTTCACTAAGTAACATGACCTATTGCCTCAAAGCATTGAGTGTTCACGCCAAAAGGTGAAGAATTTTGATTTGGTTAATGATAAGTGCTAAAATATTCATATTTTTAGCCCTTAACTTGCATGTTTTTATCATTTGGTTTTAATTATTTAGGCCATTTTAATTCTTTTTTGTGTTTTCATACTTTTACAGGTTTTTGGAAGAAAATGAAGTAAAACTAGGTGATTTGAGCTCAAAAGAGGAAATGAAGACAATTGGAGCTCCCTGGTACTGCGATCAATCGCAGGGTACCTGCGATCGAGCGCAATACCCGAGAGGACAAAGCACAATCCGAGCTAGGAGCGATCGAGCGCAATACCTGAGAGGACAAAGCACAATCCGAGCTAGGAGCAATCGAGCGCATGCCAGAAGAAGATCGATCGCAAACCTGCGATCGAGCGCACACGGGCTGCGATCGATCGCACCCGTGCGCAGGAGACTTATCAAGTGGTGGTTGGATTGACATTATTTCCATATTAGGGTTTTCCAACTTCAATTTGTAATAGGTCTCAAAACCCTACGAAATCCGTAGGTTTACTACTTTGTCTAGGACTTCTAAAACCTATAAATAGACCCTTAAGCCTCTAGAATTGAGAGACTTGGGAAGGAGAAGAATAGGAGCTCTTCAAGTTCAAGTCTCGGGTTTATTCTTTTCTTTTATTTTCTTTTCTTTTCTTTTATGAAGATGTTTAACATCACACTACAAGAATCAATTTTTTTTGCAACGGACCATTAGTAACGTGTATATGGTAACGTGTTTGACAGGTGGTGAAATTGGACGTAGCTACTGGAACTTTAGTAACGTGCCAGACTCTGACACGTTACCATTTGGTAACATGTCAGGTTCTGACACGTTAAAAAAAATGGTAACGTGGCAACACGTTACAATTTGGTAACGCGTTGCCACGTTACTCTTTTGTAACGTGTTGCCACGTTGCCATTTGGTAACGTGGCACCACGTTGCCATTTGGTAACGTGGCTTGTTATGCCACGTTACCAAATTTTACAGGGGAAATTTTTTTTTTTTTTTTGAATTTTTTCCGCTCGTTACCTAATATTCGATCAATCCAACATCCACAATCCAAATCCAACATCCACAATCAATCCAACATCAAGTATATATAGTAAATCCAACATCAAATATAGTCGATCTACCACAATTCAACAACCATAATTAATCCAACACTAACCAAACACTACAACTACACAAATACAAAATCCAAAAGACTAACTGCAAATGTGCAACGTTATACAAATATACATGTAAGGTTATACACTACTCCGACCATAGCCGAGTGAACATCATGACCATTAACTCCCGACATCTCCGCACTAACTGCAAATAATAAAACAAGCAATCAATTATCAACTCCTTATAGGTAAGCAATGTCCAAGTAAGTGAGAAAACAATCGAATAATTGTCACATACACAATATCGACATACATAAACACATATACATTTATTTAATGAGGCGTCTTCAACAAATATAAACTTACTAACTATGCATATATAGTAAATTATTTTGAGTTAAATATATATATATAAATACTTACGGGGTGCCTAAACGACGGGTATAATGTTGAGACAAACGAGACTTCTGTCCAACCGGCGTCTTGTGTTGGATTTCATTGTGATCATCGTCCTCAGCTTCTACTCTTACGTCATCTACACATGCATATATATTACGTTGCAATTGTGTTATATACAATTGTGTTAGATACGAACAAAGTTTATTTACCAAACAAAATTACTAGCCCTTAAAATGATATTCATCTCGTAAAATAATCGTGTTACTCAAATAGAAATAAAAAAAATATATTGTTACCTGATCGACTATCAACTGAGGATCTCGCAATCACTCGGGCTGGTGACTCTGCATCTTGCAGATTCCTGATCGTCGTCACCTCCGGCTCCGACCCCACACGTCTCGACCCCTCAAGGCTACGAATCCGCTCCTCATGCGCCGCCATCTGAGCAGCCATCTGAGCAGCCATCTGCTCAGCCATCTGCTGAGTCACCTGCTGAGTCACCTGCGCGGTCACCGCCGCAGTAATCTCCTCACTCTGCTGCGCTAGCCTCGCATCCATTTGCTCTCTGTGCTTCTCCCTCTCGGCTTCAATGGCTCTTTCGAATTCTTCACGCGAGACCATTGGACCACCACGGTTCTGCGACCGTGTTTGGGATGGTGTATAATATGAGTGGATTG
>NC_081551.1:14430334-14436746 GCF_901000735.1 Corylus avellana | reverse complement strand
AAAAAAAAAAAAAAAAAAAAAAAAAGGAGGCTATAAGCAGGATCCGGCATTTGGATCCCGTAAAACCTATGCAGTGCCAATTAGGCAATTGCTTAATGCCCCCAATAAAAATAAGGCCCCAAATAACTATTGTATAATTAATATTATGACAAAAAAGTTAGTAAGTGCTCTTTAATTAAGGAATAAGGCCCCAAATAACTATTGTATAATTAAGTTTCCTTTTATAAAAAAATAATAATAATAATAATAATAATAATTAGAGCCTCAATTATGATAAAAAGTTAGTCACTTGTCTTTAATTAAGGCCTCAATTATGGTAAAAAATAACATTATGACAAAAAAGTTAGTAAGTGCCCTTTAATTAAGGCCCCAATTACCGTAAACATAAATGTAAAGAATTAAATTCCATAATATTAAGACTTTAAAGGAAAGAGAAAATTGAAAAGTTACATTAATTGCACTCCTAAAGCAGTTAGTAAGCTCATAGTTTTAGAATAAAGTAAATTTCATTTTTGCAAATTAAATTTTACACTAAAAAAAAAAAATTATATGTAGCTCAACACAAATATGACATCTGTTGAAATTAAATGTCTTCTAACAAATGAATTTTACAAGTCATTTGGCAAAAAAAAAAAAAACAAAAAGGGGGCAAAAGTAAAAAAAAAAAAAAAAAAAATTAAAATTAAAATTAAAATTATTTAATTAAATATTTAAATGAAAAAAGGTTCTACTTAAATTTGTTGCCTAAAGCCTCAAAACCTATTAAGTCGACTCTGCACCTATGTGATTGCTAGATTAGAATAGACAGATAGATAGATGAGTTCACAGTTCAATAAGTATAAAAATCACCGAGTTACACAAAAATATCCTTGAAGATATCTTTATGGTAACATCTACGTCAAAAGAAAAAAAACGTAGTGACCCCAAAGCAGAAGAGAGTCGATCCATGGAAGGGAAGGCTTTATGCACTTGCCCATAGTAAGATATTCGCATATAAAGGAAAGAGCAAAGAATGGGAAGTCCTTTGCAAGGACTGTGTTCAAGAATTGGACATCTCAAAGTTGCCTTACCCTACACGCAATAGTGAAAGAAACTTTTAGGTTGCACTTTGTAGTGTATGTCAGGAATAATTGACTTAACTAACTACTTATTAACTAACTAATCGAAAAAGTCAAAATTATTCAATATTGTTAGGCAAAATTACACCTACTAATACCGACCAAACCACCGATCCTAATGTATGTGCATGGTTAAATCGTGTCACTGTGTGTATGATAATAATGTTGGACGTGACTTGAAACTATATATCAAGTGTTATGGACCCATCCTAGTTGCTTTTATAGTTGGTCACTTGGTGCTTTCTTTGGACTTTTTACATGTTGTCCTTTTATGCAAGAGATAGATGTTGGGCAGTGATGGAGCTAAGATGTTGTTCTTGTACGTAGGGCGGGAGTCAGGACACGGGTTTAATAATTAATTAATATAAAATAATGTTATATTTTAGTACATTTCATATAAAAATCAATATAAATACTTTATTGAATAATGTTACATTTACTTTCACTTTTTTACATAAATTTTTTACATTTATAAGTGGCTTTTAAAATTATCATTGAATATGATATAGATCTTCATTGAATTTTGATCCGATTATGTTTTGAAAGCTACATCTAAGTATGGAAAAATTGTCTAAAAAAATTGGAGTAGATATAGCATTTCTGTACTTTATTTATTTCAAACACCTCAAAAAAATATTGCATACTCAATATTAATTGCTTCTATATTTAATTATCTATCAATGCTATTCTAAAATAATATTTAATTTAATTTATTCAAATTTACTGCATTCTCATACCTGTTAGTATTTTTACTTTGCATTTTGAAAACATATTCGATTTTTTTTTTTATATATATTTTTCATGCCATAATAAAATCAATTGGGTGGCTGAAATATTGCCATATATTTCATGCCATATTAAGGGCCTGTTTGGGTGTACGATTTCAATAAGTGCAATTTTAAAAATTGCGTTTTTAAAATCGCACAGGCGTTTGGTAAAACATGCTAAAAAGTATTTTTTTTATCGATTGAGTGTTTGGATAACATTAGCATATAATTGCAGTTTCATGACCAAATTACCAATAAGGACATTTCTTTATAACAGTAAAATAACTAACATTGTCTATAAGCCTCCATTTTTAACACCTATGCAAACAAAAGTATGACTTATAATTTGACATTAACTTTGAGTTTTCTACTTAGGCAATTATATATTGCTATATTTCTTGTTTCTATATGCTTTTTTGTTTTTGTATTTTTTTTTTCTTGAAACATATTCCAAACAGACATATAATAAAAAATACAAGAAGAATCCATCAAATTAAACTAATAATGTTTATCAAATTTAACTGTTACATAATTCACCAATAATTTAAATTAGTACTTGATAAATGTTTATTACCCATTAAAAAAATATGTATAAAAAATTATCACTGTTTATTACCCATTAAAAAATATATATATATAAAAATATCACCAACTGTTATAATGCAATACCCATTAAAAAATAAAAATAAAAATAAAAATCCATCACAAATTGTTACTGTACAGTACCTTTAAAAAAAAAAAAAAAAGAAGCCATAAAAGATCGTCACTGTGCACACTATGCAGTGCACAGCGGCCTGAGAAAAATCATCATCTTGGTCACTGAACAGTATTTTTTTTTTAAAAAAAAGCCTCACACGATTACTGTACATGCACTATGTGATCTATCATTGCATACTATGATGGATTGCAGATCACTATGCATGCACGGTAACCTAAATAAAATTTTGAAAAAAAAAAAATCACAACTTTACTCTGTAGAAATGGTCGAAGAACATAAATGCATATATAAAAAAGGCACAGTAAACATACAAACCACATAAAAACACCGAACACCAAATAGTAGAAAGTTTTACAAAAGCAAAGGAGTTATATGGAGAGAAAGAAAATATTAAGGTGAAATTATTACTGGTAGAGGGGCGGAGAGATGCACACTGCTGCAGGGCAGAGAAAGGATGAACGAAACAAAGAGGATGAAGACAAAAAAAAGAGAAAAGAAGGGTTTTCATATATTTTAGGTGGGTATTCTTGGTATTTTTTTATTCATGCTCAGTAAAAGGTAACTATTGCGCCAAATATTTTTTTAATAGAAATTGTGATTTTGTTTTAAATTCTCATTTTTTCAAATAAGCACCCTCTAATCAGCTCGCAATCCCAAATATCCTAAAATTGCGATTTGATTTAAAATCGCAAATTATTTTTTTAAAAACGCACTCTCGAACGCAAGTGGCTGAAATGCCACCACAAGGTGAGTTGACAAAAAAAAAAAAAAAGGAAAGGACAATTTGGTATTGAGAAAAGAGAGGGAGAGATCGACTAGTGTGTGGCAGAAAAGAAAGTTTGAGAGAGAGAGGGAAAAGAAACACTGGAGTGGGGGAGAAGTGAGAAGAAAAAAAAAAAGAGAAATCATGAGCGAGATTGTAAGCACAGAGAGAAGAAGTGGAACAAAGAAGGAGAAGGAAGAAAATGAGCAGGGACAAGGGCAAGAAAACTGTAAAAACTACTTGTTAGAATTTTTTTTTTGTTTTTTTCAAATTTTTTTGTAGGGTTCAAGTAGCCTGCCCACCCCTACCTATATCTTTCACTGTGTTGTGGCGTATTTGGTACGTAAAACGACTATTTTATTAAAAAAAAATAGCCCCTACCTATATCTTTCACTGTGCTGTGGCGTATTTGGTATGTAAAACGACTATTTTATTAAAAAATATAGCCCCTACCTATATTTTTCACTGTGCTGTGGCGTATTTGGTACGTAAAACAATGATTATTTTATTAAAAAAATAAGTAGTTATTATTGAGAATTTTTTTTTAAAAAAAGTAGAGCGGAACATCTATTTATGTTGGTAGTTTAGTAACAACACATATACTCTCATTAAAATTGAACATAAATTATTAAAATACTCGAGATATGTATAAAATAATAATGGTAAAAATAAGAAAGAGAAAAAAAAATTCCCTTCTTGGTATAATAACATAGGCAACCCTTATCGATTTTGTAAAACTCATGACATTCTCAATTATACAATTACGAAGTTTACAGAACATGTTTTGGTATCAAAAGCTCATCGCATAATAAGTTTTATAATAATTTATTTATTAAATCGTGGACTTTTGCAATAACATTGAGGATTTTGATCATTCATGATGTAGTCTCCGATGATTGCTTCATTGGTTGTAGTCTACGTCTCATTAAGTAGAGATGACTAGATTGGATCGGTATTTCTATTTTATTTGTCATTCTTTATACTTTTGTGTATATAGAGTTAGCTTCATTTACTTCCATTGTCATTTAGTAAACTTTGCAATAAATCAAAAAGCAATTTCTCTTATCTTGTACAATAATTGAGATGCATTGTACATTGCTGACTTGGTCATGTGTGCATGTTTTTTCTGCTTTACTCAATCATGTGCTGCAAATAACGTAAAAAATCATCTTTTAAAATGATTTTTTGTCATGTTTCTCTGACCAAATTGCCTTTATAGATTAGTGATCTGATCATATCCCATTATTATCTTATATCTGAAGGCAAAATTGAGTGAATGGAGTACCTACCATTTATTCTGGCAGTTTCCTCTGTGTGGGGATTCATTCATCTGCTCATCTCTGGTCTACGACGCCGGAACTCTGGCTCACCCGGACTCCCCCCCGGGGCCCAGGCCTTTTCCGATCATTGGAAACATCTTGCAGCTGGGCAAGTTAATAAAATATATAAATATATTAAATATAATATAAAGAGAGAGAAGAAAGAGAGCGGAAGTATGTAATAGACTACATTGTATTGACACTAATTAATTAAAGAGTATTACAGATGTCTCTATTTATAAAGAGATTATGAGTGATAAGCAAGTAATCTAATAGACTAAAGGAAAGGTAAACCTAGTAGGCTAAGGAAACCCTAGAATCAATAAGGAAGTAAATATCCTTAGAATAATAAATAACCATAACATAATATTCTTAACATTAATATACAATCCCATGAAACATGGAGGAGGAAATCATGGAATTGTTGCATTGTCTGGATATGCTTGATCTGATTAGATTTTGTCTTCTAACACTCTCGTGGAAACTGATGGCAGTAACTTCCTTCAGTTTAATAAACAAAAATTAATTGGTAGTTTGTCAATTGAATCTTGCCATAAACCACCAGGGGCGGACGGATCTCGCCGTAAAAAATCAAGGGGCAGTCGGGTCTCGCCGTAAAACATCATTGGGCAGACGGATCTTGCTACAAATTACCGAGGGACGGTCGGATCACACAGCAAATACCAAGGGCCGGTCAAATCACGCCGCAGAACCACTAATGGATGTCAGATTTTCACTGCAAACTACCAAAAACCTGAAACTAGGATGAGTAGTGACCAAGAAGAGAAGAGCCAACATGGCTTGAATGAGCCCGGGTTTTGGTTGTTACCTAGGCTAGAGACATGAAAAAGGCCTGGATTTTAAGTATTACCATAAGGCCAAGACATTGGGCCAACAATGGGCCATATTGAAAATGACAAACTATGGATTGAAGTGAACCTTGGGTTTTAGATATTACCTCAAGGTCAAAAAAGATGGTTTTTTTTTTTTTTTGTGGCAATAAACTCTCTTGATGGAGGAAAGGACGCCGGCACAAGGTAGTCCGGGAACATCTGATGAAGGTGCGACAAAGCTGTTCGGTGTTGATAGAGATGAGTCGGAGAGGATAGTGGTTGCTGGGCTAGGCGGTGGCGATTGGGCTGTGAGAGGAAGATCGACGTGGCAAAAAACTCCACAGGACCCTTTGGATCAAACACTAGCGTAAGCCGGTTGCTCTGGAACCAAAGACACTTCATCTTGTTCAAATTCTTATCTCACAACAGGGCCTTTTTCTTCTTTTCTTTCTAACCCAAGATCGACGGAATGAAGGTTGGAAGATCAACGGCACGGCTAGAATGGTGGCAGGCGGCGCTGAAAGGCTGTTGTGCGGCGGAAGGGAGCAGGGGCTTCACAGGCTTGGATGGCGGCAGTGACTGGATGGGGCGAATAGGAAACGGGGCTAGGATGCCGGATCCGGTAGTAACAGTGGCGGCTGGACAGCTGCGTGTTGGTGGAGACTCCAAAGGCGAACGACACTGTGCAGTTCTACAAGGCCATGTTCAGTGCTGAGGAAGGTGTGACGGCTGGGCGGCGACAGGCTGGACTTCAACTGGCTTGGCGGCGACGAGCTGGATGGAGCCATGGAAGGCCAGACATAGTGTGGGAACCGCTGGGCTGTGAGCGGGAATGGAAGACGGTGGCTGGAGGCGTTCACCCGGTGTTAGTGAAGGGGCAGCGGATGAGTGGGA
>NC_081551.1:14415778-14430234 GCF_901000735.1 Corylus avellana | reverse complement strand
CTCACTCAAGAGGATTGAGATCCACTGCAATAGTGGAGAATTGCCAGTGGATTTTTTTTGGAATTCTGGCCATTCATTTTCATCAAACAGCCACAAATTCGCCACATGTCCCACTCAGTATAAAATAATAAAATATTATGTAAATTTTAAAAATTAATATAAAATTAACTAATAAAATAATTTTTTTAAAAACATGAGGTGGTTCGGCCACCCCATTTTCCACCTAGGGGGTGCCCGGCCACCCCAACTCAGTCGACCCCACCCTCAACCGGCCATTGGGTGATATTATAATATTTTATAAAAAAATGCTACACATCCCAAATTTTCTTCTCAAAAGTTGGTTCTCAAATGATATGTCTTCATCCCATAAATTGGTGACATACTTTCCAAAATAATAAATCTCACAAGATGGTGACACATCATTTAACTTTTGAGAAAAAAAAATTTGAAATGTATAACACTCCTCTAAAGCCCAAACAAATTACAAATGTAAACGGCTACGTTTTTGTATTTCTCAAGAAACTGAAGAAAAAACAATGGAACCGTGTTTTGGCGCCCACACAGCACACCACCCCTCTACCTGCTGGTTATGGCTGGGGCTGGCTGAATAATATATTCAAAACAAAACTATTCAAATAAAAATTCATTAATATATCACCTTCATCTAATCGTTATTGGACCTAAAGCTAAAGCTACATATCATGACAAGCCTTTGTCAAAGAGAGAGAGTTGTGAGACAACCAAAGTTCAAAAAGATTCACAGCAGTGAGACTTCCTGATTTCAAAGATATATACGGCTGTCCAACAGCAAACATGGGGCGTGTTAGTATATTTTCTCCATCTTTCACGGCATTAATCCCGCATGGCAGATTGCTTTGTTCAACGTGCCTCTTGTTGTTCATCGTAATTTCACCTCCTCACCCGGCTCGCGAGCAATGGAAGCTGAGAGAATCCTGAGGTCACGGTTTAAGAATGTCAATGCCGACTTACACTCGGAGATTATTCTCGTGACGGAAGAAGGCTCGCCGGCAACAGTTTCACACGATCCAACAGCAAGAGCTGCATGGGAATCTCGAAGATTCCTCAAGTTCCCTAGGAACTACGATCAATGCAGAAAGGTCATCCAAATTAGTGGTCGTATCAGTTTCTTCAGAAGGACAAACAACTCTTTAAAACAGTCCATGACATAAAAAGCACAAGGCTGCATATCTATGAATGTGTTGTAATTAGACCTGCATCTCAAAGAATTTGGATCTAAGATGTAATTTTGTGACAAAAATTTGCACTTGTATCCATGACTATATGAAAAACATAATTATCACTTTTTCTCAATCAGATGCCTTGCAAATTTTGAAATAATACAAATATTCATACAATTAATATACAGCATCTTATGTTGGTAGTAAAAAATTGCTATCAGTATCTTAACTGGGCTTATGTGTCAGTCTAATATAAAAACTAAAAGGAACCTAATAGAGAGATGCTCACAATCACAACCATGTAAAAAGGAAAAGCATAAGATCAAAGATAAAACATGCCAATTAATAATCTACAAAGAAATATACCTTCAAAAAGCATCTTGTATGCCTCCAATAAGCGATTGGCAGCCGGGCCAAACCCATGGAGCTGTGGTAACTCCATCATGTGCGTCCAGGGACGAATTTCCTACAAAGAAAAGAAAAAATGAAATTCATAAACTGTGGAACAGTATGTGAGTGTAGAGCTACAAGCATAGCAAGAAAGTTCTACTGAAAGATTCCTGGGAATAATAAATGAATGTCAAAAAATTTCACAGCGGTTGTAAAAAAATTCAACAGATTCTATCTTTTAGAACTTTTCAACTAAGGATAAGGCTGCAACAAATGGTAAAAAACTCCTTAGGCCAATCAAACCGTATATGTGAATGTGAAATTTATGAAAAAGCATTACAATTCATCAGGTGAAAGCATATAAAACATTCAGCAATTATATAGCATGATTCTTCAGTTAGTCGGCACAAGTAAAAGGAAAAGTGAGATAGCAAACATTCCAAAAGCAAAGGAAGAGCAGGCCAGACCTTGGTGTAACAGCCCCCAGCTTCCTCTCGGCTTTTAATAGCCATTCTTCAGACACCCCATTAATTCATTTGCAGCATCCAAAATCATTTTTCCGATACTGCAGCAAGGCCTTACAAAGTTTAGCTGTATGGCAAGAAGTGGACTAAAGCTTAGCTGTCATACAAATGGGCTGGAATTGTAAAGGCCTAATCGTGAGTTTGTCCAATGTGCAGGGTAATGGTTGAAAACACATGTCATATATTGTGGTGTTGTCCTTCTCCATGTGGTGCGTGGGGAGAATGCCCTTGAAAAATTTTAAAGTACGTTAGAGGTGGTGATGATTTTTTTCAGGTGTTTGGTTAGATTTGGAGTTTTTTTTGAAAATGTAGAGATTAATTATTTGCTACAATTGTACGTAGAAATGATGTTGTCTATGGGGGAGATCCTATGCACCTAGCTCAACTTGTAAAATGTGCGAAAGAAGTGACAGAGGCCTATAGTGCAGCGGAACGAGGGAAACATAAGGAGGAAAGAAGACAAGATAGTGGTATCCCTAAGTGGAAGGCCCCTCCAAATTAATGGTCTGTACAAAAATAAGTTGGGATACAACAATCGACAAATCCATAAAATTGATGTGTGCGGGCCTAATTGTTAGGGATGCAATGCGGGGAAGGTTTGGGCATCAATGTGCACGTCTATATGGTATATTACTAACCATATGACGGAGGCTTATGCAGCTTGAAAGGCAGTGCTATTCAGTAAAGATCTTAGTATAAGAAAGATTATCCTGGAAAGTGATGCTCTAAAGGTAGTTTATGCTTTTCGAAGTGAAAATCAATTGTGGTATATGTATGGTACGTTGATCGAAAATTCTAAGATTGTTTTGCACAATTATCAAACTTGGAGTGTGGAGCATACTAGAAGAGAAACAAATATGGGGCCGCATAGTTTGGCAAAGGCGGCGATCCAAATATCTACAGAAAAAATTTGGTGAATGAGTACCCTGAATTTCTTCATGACGTTGTTGTTGCTTATAGTTGTAATCTTTGATTTATTATTAATGAATGAAATTTCACTTTAAAAAAAATAAAAAATAAAAAAATAAAAAAAAATAAAATCTACCTTTTAAAGTTTGCATTCTTAGAACATTTCCAATAGATTAGGTAAAAGTTTTATAAAAGCTAATATGATAATTTTTTCTTAGAGTTATAATGTTGCTATTCACTTTAGCACATGGATAAAAATTATAAAGAATCCTAATCCAATGAAAGCACATAAAAGAGGAAGAAGAAAGATGAAGATGTGGGCACCAATACCCAACTTTGATGTCCAACAAGCTTTTAGAAAGCAGATCCGGCTTCTATGCAGTAGTGAAAAACTACCACACAGATGTTGTTGCCTAAAACGGTACCGTTTTGGGAAAAAAGAAAAAGGGTACAGTTAAAAAGTAGGAATAAAATATAAATAATGAAAAATTCATTAAAGCTTAAAAATTATAAAAAAATAATAATTAAAAAACTAAAAATATTAAAAAATTAAAACCAAAAAAAAAAAACTAAAACAAAAATAAAAATAAAAATGGGGTGAGCCACCCAAAAAGGCCAAAAGAACAAAATAAAGTTTGAGGATTTGGTTTTGGGCAAGGGCTATGGGGGTGGCCGAGCCACCCCATACCTGTGGATTTCCCAATACAAAGCAGGAAGAAGCAAAGCCATGGGCAGTTTTCTGTCAGCCCAAACAAAACCTACCAATCCAAAACCGACTGCTCCGCTCTTTGTATATATGTCTGTGTCTTTTTCTATCCCTTGACTCAATCTAATGCATCTGAGCATTTCCACATTTTCCCTCTCTCTCTCTCTCTCTCTCTTGTGGCATCTGTATTTGCAAAAAGTTCAAGAATGCTGTTTTATAGTTCTGGGCAGCTTTAGATGTGACAATTGGATTCCAATCTTTCGGATTTTAGCGCTTTGGGCAGTTTCATTTTATGGGTTTTCTTCAAATTAATCTATTCAATTGTTGGGGTATGATTTCACTTCTACTTCCCTCAATATTTTCCTCAACCAGTAGGTGGTGACAGTTTTCTCACCTGGGTGTTTGTGTTTTTGTCTTCGAAAGAGAACAGCCTTTGACTGATGGAACCAAATGGTTTAGGTGGTGGGATGTTTTCTGAACATTGGTTTCTGGGTGGTCCCGCCACCACCCAAAAACTAAACCCTCAATTTTATTTTATTTTTGTTTTTTGCCACCCCCTCGGCCAAAATGGGGTAGCCGGCCACCTCAGTCCATATTTATTTATTTATTTTGTTTTAATTTTAATTTTTTAATATTTAATTATTATTTTATTTTTATAATTTTTAAATTTTAATAAATTTTTTATTATTTATTTTTTATTCCTACTTTTTCATTGCCCAAAACAGTACTGTTTGGGCAATCGCATCTGTGCAGTACTACCGCACAAAAGCGGAATTCGATTTGCAATAAGTTGATATGTTAAGAGGTAAGAGTTGTTTTTACAGAATAATAAAAGTAACTCTACGAAAAAGTGCTACCCAAGTCCTTTAGCGTACCCGTAACCAACAAAGCCTTTAGAGCACTACCATTGGAAGAACCAAATGCTATTTTAGCTAAAATTGGTATGAGTTTTTGAAAACTCATTTTGCGATGAAAATATGCTCAAATCATTTTTTTTTTTTTCTGTTTAAAATATTTTATCTATTTCAAAAGCGATCAAAATCTTGAATAATACAGTTTTTTTTTTAAAAAATCCTTGAATAATACTGACGTTGGCCCTTTACCCAACTCCAGTCTATTTAGGCCGTAAACAATTATCCAGCCTAATCTTGCAAGCAAGGCGTTGTTTGGAAAACCAGCCAATTTAAAGCCCAAATCCATTCTCCAACCCAATCCTTAGCAAAAGCACATAAAACCATTCTCGAACTCCATGTCCGAGTGTTTATATGGGCGGTTTGGCCCGGCCTGTTTGTATGTGTCATGGGTGAATTTTCAGCTCTTAATTTCGAGTGGATGGATATTGTATGTATCACAAAATAATATATGCATATATAAAAATAAATAAATAAATAAATAATAGTTTCGTTTTATCTAAGAAAAGGAGTAGAAAATGAAATCTTATTGTCTCATTCTCATTTTTTCTCTCTATTCTAACTCCTGCATTCTAAAAAAAGAAACTTAAAATGTAAAGCGAATATTATGGACGCTTAATCCAAAAAAAAATTGCCTTTCTTGTGTGCGGTTACGGATGGATTCCGTCTCGATTCATAGTTATTAAAATTCCTCATTTGCAAAGTGTATATATGGAATAAAAACATTGTCCGCTCACTCTAAATGTTACTAGAATTTATTTATAATTTGCTGATACACATTAGCGTGCATAAAAAATTTGTAAAAAAGTTGTAGATTAATTAGAGGTGTCGTAAGTTTTTGAGTTTCGTTCGTGCACCTTCCATCATATGTCATCTGCACTTACAAGCCAAGCAAAAAAATCAATATTATATCCAAATATTAATCAATATATTGTTTATTATTATTATTATTATTATTATTTCATTTTTGACTGGGCAACCACAGGCCTAGCCTATTTTAGTTGCTAAATCCGCCACTCTCATTCTCTCTCGCGCCTAATTCGCCTTCTCTTTCTCCCTACGAATCCATTTCTGAAGCTCTCTCTCTCTCTCTCTCTCTCTCTCTCTCTCTCTGTTTCTTCACCGTGTCGATAATTTTATTTTCCAATTTCAATCAAATTCTCGCTGCGAATCAAAGACAGACACGAACCGGACTTGAATTTTTGGGATCCAGTTTTTCAAAGCTACGAATTTGACCCCTCCTTTCTGGTAAATCTTCCTTTTGTGTTTTTTGATAGTCAATGGAAATTTTCGCTCTAATCTGTGCATTTCCTTTTTAAATCAAGGAAGTTTGGATCAGTATACCTATCAATGTATGGTCTGGTGTGCCAGATCCATTGCTGCTTTGATCTATTCTACAATGCGATACGATCTTGTGTTGTTTGATAGTTCAATATGTGATATGCATCTGTTTGTGTGTATAATCTTTTGGAGCTGGATCTGTGATTCTTTTGTTTAAATTCTCTGCCTGTTTGATTCAGACCTTTAATTTAGTTTCTATGTCTTGGAGTTTATGGCACTTAAGATTGTCGTATTGACCATAACCTTCTGTTTGGTTGCTGAGAAACCCGTGGAATGGAAAAGAACACGATATGTTGAATGGTATGCTTTTGGGCTTTAAAAAATGGAGGGCTCGCCTTAACCAGGCCAGAGATAGTATCTGTTTCCTTTTTCTTGCATTCCATTTCCCACTAAATCCGCGTGGGGTTTCTTTTAGGGTTTCCCCCTGTAGTCCGTTGGATCAGTTAGTTAATTTTCAATTCTTGAAAACTTCATTTGATGTACATGCAAAGTTTTTAGCTGAAACATTACTCTACCTTCTATTAAATAAGTGAATTACGTGTTTAATTCATTAGTTTAAATTGGTTATGACTCTGATTTTTTTTTAATCTTTGTAGGTAGCTTGACATGTATATAGTGTGAATGAGTATTTGTTAGATTTATGAAGCAATATTAATATGGAAGAAGAAGAAGAACCAAAAAAAGTCATGGAAGTTTCTGAGAAGGATCCAGATAGTCATGAAGTAACCAGTGGTGTACAGGATAGTGTAGGATCTTCTTACCATGAAAATAGCGATACTACCAATGGAATTGGTGCAGAGATTGAAGATAAAAATGTAGGTTTTCTAGGAGTTGATTATGTGACTACAGTTGTGGATGAAGAACAGTTTGAGCACGTATCTTTGAAAGATCAAGAGAAGTTGGCTGGTGAATCTCAAGGTGGTAATCTGGATTCAAAGTACTCTCCAAATTCAGATCATGTAAGACACTCATCCGATCAGTTTGAAGATGCTTCTCAATTATCTGGCACATTTGGGGCAGAAATTGATTCTTCTGCAGTTGCTGAGATGAAGCATGATCACCCTCTATCAGGCCCTGGGCAGGTCATACCATCAAGCAATCCTCCTTGTCGACCAGTCTTGATTCTGCTGCATATTCTCCCATTGGTTCACCACCAAAGCCTAGGCCAAAAGCTGTTATGCCGAATGTGTCTCCAGAGTTGTTGCATTTAGTGGATTCTGCAATTATCGGGAAGCCTGAAAGTTTGGACAAACTAAAGAATATTGTGAGTGGTGAGGATAATTTTGGAAGTGGGGATGAAATGGACAGCGTTGCATTCTTGGTAGTTGATTCACTTCTTGCGACAATGGGTGGTGTTGAAAGTTTTGAAGAGGATGAGGATAACAATCCTCCTAGTGTTATGCTAAACTCCCGGGCTGCCATAGTGGCGGGCGAGCTTATTCGTTGGCTTCCATGGGTAGGTGATACTGAGGTTATCTTGTCACCTAGGACACGTATGGTTAGGGGATTGCTTGCTATATTACGAGCTTGCACAAGAAATAGAGCAATGTGCTCATTGGCTGGTTTGTTAGGAGCTCTTTTAAACTCGGCAGAGAAGATTTTTGTTCAGGAAGTTGGTTCGACAGAGCAAATGAGATGGGATGGAACTCCTTTATGCTACTGCATCCAATACTTAGCTGGGCATTCACTCAGTGTTGTTGATTTGCATAGATGGTTTCAAGTCATTACAAGAACGCTTACCACTGTATAGGCTACTCGCTTAATGCTTGCCTTGGAGAAAGCAATGCGTGGAAAGGAGTCAAAGGGACCAGCACGTACATTTGAGTTTGATGGTGAAAGCTCCGGTTTGCTTGGGCCCGGTGAGAGTCGTTGGCCATTTACTAATGGTTATGCATTTGCAACGTGGATCTATATGAGACAATATTTGTCCTCGGGGGATTTCAAGAACCCCAAATTTTTTTAAAACTCCTCTAAAAATACTAATTTTTATACCCTAACCTCATCAAAATGTTTAATTTTTCACCCTATAACACATGTTTTACATGTTTATAGTAACTAGGGAACTAGGGAACTATTTTTTGTACATACAGCACAAGATCATTCTCAAGCTTGAAACTTTACCAACGTTCAACAATATAAGCAAGCACCAAAAATCGAAAGACACAAATTATAGGATATTACATGGCAGACACAAATTACAGGAAATCCCCAACTCGTGTTCTTCAATACAGTTTCAACTAGCAGCCCACATATCATTTTTGATGTGTTCCAAAAAAGGAAACACAATGGAACTTATGCTTTCACAAACAACAACAAAAAAGTAAAAACACAATATGTTAATATCACAAATGCAAACAAACCCAAAACCTACAATCTGTTAATACCACAATCTCTTACCCAGATGCAAACAAACCCAACAAATCCGTTAATATCACAAACAATATCAAGAAGTTCCCATAAGAGAGAAGAAGCTACCTAGAGGTAATGGTAGCCGTAGCACCGCTGTGCCGCGAACCAAGAGAGGCGGAGAGACCGACGGAGAAGAAGCAACCGATGGAGGGTGAGATGGTGAGGGGCTGACTACTGAGGCCGTGAGAAAGAGAGAGAGAGACAGAGAGTGAGAGAGAGCGATTGGAGCAGTGAGGGTGAGCTGGTGAGGGACTGACTGCTGAGGCCGTTAGGCTGTGAGCCGTGAGGTGAGGTCGTGAGGGTGAGGGTGAGGAAGGTCCTGAGGCAGGATTGCAGGAAGTGAGTTTGTTTTTTAAGGGTTGCGCTTTTAGGTTTAGACTTTAGTGAATATATATATATATACACGGGCCAAACATGTCAACCCGAGAACCCAGCGGGTTGACACGACCCGACATGTTTACTAAACGTGTCATAAACAGGTGACCTATATATACACGGGTCAAACATGTTAACCCGCAAACCGAGCGGGTTGACATGACCTGACATGTTTACTAAACGTGTCATAAACAAGTAACTCGTTTACGACCCAAACCCGTTTAAGCCCAACACTAACCCGAATTTTATGTGTTGTGTTTGTTTCGGGTTCGAATGTCACGGGTAAAATTGCCAGCCCTAGTTATCACTTATAAAACATTAATTTTCTGCATCAAAACACCTAGGTATTTGTCGCCAGAAGTACACCACCTTTTTTATTAACTAAACAATACTTTTACGTTATATTAACGGAGACAACACATCTTTCAAGTGTTTACCAACATTGCATGTTTATTTTTGCTTAATGATAACTGACTCATGTCATACCCAATTGTGAGGTTTTCTTACTATGTCGTTAAATTTACGCGGTTATTACTCTTGAACCTATCCCTAGAACCAAAGAGTGACACGGTTGCCACTACAGACTTTGCTTGAGAAAGATCTTCACACCGTTATCAAATTTGCTTAAGTTATTGTAGTTGCTTCGTGTCTTTGTATTGAAGATTATACTTGTCCCTGTAATGATTAATAGACTTCTCGGATTTATTTTACCTTCTTATGCATTAACTCTAAAAATGCTTAGATGGGTTGTTTCTCATTTAGCCACTAGTTGGTTAAACTGGGATAATTGTCAGTAACCTTATCAGACTAGTCAAGGCCAATTTTGGGGGTGTTACAAGTCAAACGTTAGGGACTAGGGTCAATATCGAATGTTCGGTCACTCATCTTCGAACGTTCGGCTAAGAGAAAAAGTTAAAATTCTCACTTCCAATGAGCCCTCATGATCTTAGCAAACCCATTAGCCCTACCAAAGCTTAATTAGCACTTAGGATATTACAGCTTTCTCCCTCCTCCCCTCTTCCTCTCTGCCTTGTGCGGTGTTTTCTCTCCTCCTTTCTTCCACTTTCCACTCCTTTGTCCCCATTCTTGTTTTGTTATTTTCTTTTTTGCCACAAAGCTTCTCTCTTGATGTGTCCCTGCCAAGCAATCTCAACCGTGCAGCTTGCTGCCACCCTCCACCACGTTGTTCATTGTGCCATCCATCGTTTATGTCACATCATTTGTTGGATCTGGCTACGTTCTTAGATCATATTTTTTAAAGCTCGATCTACCTTCCTTCACCAAACCAACCTCGACACACGCCCTTTCACTATGCTCATTGGTGTCGTTCACTTCCACCACTACCAACCGTGTTGCCTTCCGGACCACGTGTTAAAGCGTGGTCACTTGCTTCAACCAACTTCCTTTGGAAGCCTTCCTTCGCCTCTTACTCCAATGGTGCTTATATTATTTGGGTATCTTTGCTTTTGTCTTTATTTTCCTTGTATTTTCTATTCCTTTATTTATTTTTTATTTTTTATTTTTTTTAATTTTTGTGGCTAGCCGTCTCCCTAGTTGTTTTTGGTTCATTGTTGTATCGGAGATTGTTTTGTGCTGCGCTACCCCCCATGACCAAGTACTGATGGTTGTGTTGTTAACCCAACAAGGATTCGTGTAGGGTTGAATTTTATTTCGAGGGTCATACCCCTATCTTTGCTACTTGCTTTGGGGGTTCAAATGTGGTTAAAAGGTCTCAAGATGGCTATGCCCTTTTCCGTCACCTGTTGGTTCGAACCACATTCTTTGACAATACCAATTATTTTGATGGGTCGGGTCATTTATTTGATTCATTCTCAATTGTTCTAAGAATGAACTAAAATTAGCTACACACTAGTATAATAAGATGACATGTGTCCTAAATCATGTGAGAGGCACATGTGACTTTTAAGTGAATTTAACGGTGTTAACTTCCAATCTTATTTTAACGTTTCTTCTTCTAATTAACCTAATATCTCTCTCAAACGTTGCCATTGCAGAAGAAAAAAATTTTGTTCCATTGATAAACATCAAAGCTTGAAAAACTCCATCAATGAAAAGCAGCCCATACCACTTTTTCTTCCTCTCTTCTTGAATTCTTTTCTTTTTTCCAATTCTCTCTGCATGTTGTGCTGCAACAGGGATGGCCATAGAAGGTTGGAGGAAAGGACATTGGCACAGGGGAAAGGACACTGGTGGTATTGACATCGACGGAGCAGTCGCTGCCGTAGATGGCGATGCTGGTGGCTTAGCCCGTTAGCCAGGGTACGCTTCTGGAGATGAAATGGGCTGCCGCCTGCCAGAGGCTCAAAAATTGCCGGAAACGACGAAAACCATTGAAAAAATTCCAGATTTTAGCGGAAATTTTCTAGGGACAAGCAGAAGCTACACAAACTCCAAAGAACAATAAAAGAAAATTATATAGAATAATCTTGTAAAACAAATGATAAGAAATTACATGGAAAGTTACCCCATGGCCCAGGGGTGGCGCACCCATCCCATCCAGGCCATGGGGCAAGTAGGGGAGGATGGTCAGCCAGCCCCCTTCACTTTTGGTTTTTTTTTTTTTTTTTTTTTAATAATTTAACTTTGTTTATTTCATATTTGAAATAATCTAGTGTGGTCCTATTTTTTTTATTTTTTATTTTATTATTATGTTCTATGCGAATGTGTTAGGTTAGGAATGGTGGGTACAAAAGTGGAGTTTTGTGTACCATCCACGTAGAAGTTATTCTCTTTGCTGTATATTACTAAAAGAGTGCGTCTTTTGTGTGGTCAGTGCATAAGGAGGCAGACTTGTGCCACCAATGAGTAAGTGACACCTAACCCATCACACCAAACCCAAGTTTAGAAAAAAAGCACACTTACACCTGATTATATCAAATATAAGAAAAAAAAAAAAAAAACTTAAAAATTAATTTAAGAAAAGAATCAAATAACCGGCAGCCACCCAAGTTGGGGGTGGGGTGGGGTGGCGCGCCGCCACCCCCTCAGGCTCTCTCCGTTTCTCTCTCTCCGGTAGCTCAATACCCACAAGAATCCAATACCCATTTTTCCGCAATTTCTCTCACAGCTCCTCTCGTCAACTCTCTTTCTCAGCCTCTCTGCGCAGCAAGTTACCAACATGAATGAAAACAAAGGAGATGAGGAAGAATATGGGGTGTCGGCAAGGGGTAGCATAGGGAAGGAAAAAGAAGAGAGAGAGATAAATGATAAAAGTGCTAATTGCTGCAATGTTTTTGAGTTTTTTTGCATATTGGCCGTGGTTTGATTGATTTTTTGCTGATGAGAAATCTGGGTAAGCAATAATTTGTTCAAAATACTCGCCGCCGCCATGCCGGATCTCTCTCCGTTTCTCTCTCTCTCTTGCCGTAGATTTGATCCCACCAAAACCACCCAGCACCCGCCCATGCCGGGATCTCTGAGCATCACTGCTCAGAGCTACCTAAGAGAGATACCCGCCGCCGTCCAAGCCAAACCCCACCGCCCATGCCCACGCCGTCGTCCAAGCCGAAATCCTCCGCTCTCCAACGCAAATCCCGCCGCTAGAGCTACCGGAGAGAGCCTGAGAGAGAGAGAGAAATGGAGAGAGCCTAAACCCTCCGGCAGTGGCATAAATCTAAAGGGTGGGGGAGGGGGTGGCCAGCCAGCCACCCCTTCAGTTTTTGTTTTGTTTTTTAAAACAAAATTAATTAAGTTTTTAATTATTTTTTTTTCTCATATTTGGTATAATTGATGTTGTTGTATTATTTTTCTTATTTTGTTCCATACGAATTTGTTAGGTTATAAATGGTGAGCACAAAAGAGAGATGATTTTGTGCACCATCCTCGTAGAAGTTATTCTCAAAGAAGATTAACAGCAGGTAAAAGGGACGAATGGTTTTTATTTTGAATTCTCTCTCTCTCAACATATCCACTAATTTAAGCATTGAAGTTATCTCCACCAAGACACTCCGCAAGCTCTTTGTATATTAACTTGTTGCAGGTCCTCTCTGCCCAATCTTGGAAACTGTACGGGCACACAGGCATCGACTCAAAAGGGTAGTACTTCGCATTAAATCAAAATTAAATGGCTTTAAACAAGAATGTCCTTGAAGCATAATTATAGTTTCAATACATGTTTATGATTAGCAGTGAAAAAGAAACAAACTTTTTATTATTATTATAGAACGCCCACTACATGCATTCAATACGAAAACCTCGTAGATGCAGCGCGCATGGTTTCAATTTGCTTTGACGTGATACTTGGTAGGATTAGTTACTGGGGAAGCTTGTTGAGTTTACAAAAAGCGTAGTCCTTGAACTTCTTCGGCTTGTATTTGGGAGGGTTTTCTTCGTTAACCAGCTCGGGCACCGGTCCCACCACAAATTCTGCCGGTGGCTCTAAGAATACAGGCCACGACATCCTCGCCTTCTCTTTGTTCACTGTGCTCCTATGCAACACGCTCCTGTATTTGCCGTTGCTCATAATCTGCCAATTGTCATCATCATGTTACCAAAGGTCCATAACTCTCCAAAGAATTTTGATGTCAAAATTTACTTTAAATTCCATTTGTTTCGGCATGAAAACACAAATTCAATAATAGTAAAAAATAAAAAATTGAACCTTCCAAATGCAATCCTAATATATTGGGTGTGTTTGTTAACCCCTTTTTTTTTTTTTTTTTAAGAAAATTTCACTTACTACCTTTGATTTTTTCATTACATTTACCATCGTTAAACTTTAAAAAGTGTCAATTTAATTTATCTATTGTTCAATTTTTTCCAATTTCAATACTCCATTAGGATTGTTAAATCCTAATGGATGGATGTCAACATTTCCAAAATATCTCCCTTTTAAGGAGGAAAAAAAGAGAAAAAAAATTGTAAGGACTAAATTGCCACTTTTTAAAATTTAAAAGTATAATTACAAAAATGATAAAAAATAAGAATAATAAGTGACTTTTTTTTTTCTTTTTTTTTCTTCTATGAAAAAAGTCAAAATATTAACAAACAATTTTTAACACAAAATTTAAAACACATTTTACTTTTATGTCGTATCACAACACATTTTCAGCCATTAAGTCAATAAAAAAAACATTAAGTCAATACAAAAAATAATAATAATAATAATAATTATTGAACCTCCCAAATGGAAGCCTAACATAATATTGCTGTGCTTGTCTTTTTGTTTTTTTTTTTTTTCCTTTTTTTAGACAAAGTCAAATCGTTAACAACTCGGTAAAAAAAGTCAAAGTCAAGTCATCTTTTACTTCAACAGTCATTTGATAAAGAACTTGAAAAAGAGACTACATTGAAACTGTAGCAAATTTAATTGATACGAGAAAAAAAGTAAAAATATTTTGTATGAAAAAATGAATATATATATATATATATATTTTTTTTTTTTTGTAATGATGTTTTTATTTGAACAGTAATAAAAAATAATTTATGTAATTTAAAAAGTAAAAATATTAAAGTTAATTTTGAGATGAATTTTTTAAATTTTTGAGTCCGATGCAATCCAGTCCCTAGTAGGGGTCATGATCAAGTACGTACAAAATCAATTCCACACAGATCTGGATCCACTGAAATTTTTAAGGCAATTTCAATTTGTAGAATTTCAAATCTAGGTTGTCTATTTTTCATCTAAGGATCATTGTTCTGCCACATGTCCCACTACTAATAAAATAATAAA
>NC_081551.1:14376499-14415678 GCF_901000735.1 Corylus avellana | reverse complement strand
TCTAATTCTTGGTTACCGTCAAATGTATTTTTATTCCGCCTCCACGGATGATCCATGGGTAAGTATCGCCTATGCCCCATAAAGCAAAACTTTTTTCCGTGTTTTAACCGTCTAGACCTTGTTGCATGCATACAGCAAGGGCATGCCTTTCTACCTCTTGTAGACCACCCAGACAAGTCCGCGTATGCCGGAAAGTCATTAATTGTCCACATCAGCTGTGCTCGGAGCATGAAATTCATTTTCAACGAGGCATCAAATGTTCGTACCCCCACACTCCATAGTTCCTGCAATTCCTCAATTAACGGTTGCATGTAGACATCTATATCCATCCCAGGTGAACTTGGGCCTGGAATAATCAGAGATAATATGAAAGACGTTTGTTTCATGCACATCCAAGGAGGCAAGTTGTACGGTACAAGCATTACAGGCCAAATACTGTGGGATGTGCTCATGTTCCCAAAAGGATTAAATCCATCCGAGGCTAGGCCAAGTCTTAAGTTCCTACTGTCCATTGCAAACTCCGGATGTAAATTGTCAAATGACTTCCATGCTTCGCCGTCGGCTGGATGCCTCAATACGCCGTCCTTAGTGCGGCCTTCTGCATGCCACCTCATATGGGATGCAGTATGCTTTGACATAAAAAGCCTCTGTAGTCGTGGTATGATGGGAAACCACCGCAAAACCTTGACCGGACGTCTCTTACTCGACGTTAAGGGGTGGCCATCCTCGTCCAAATGAATTTCGTCATTCCACTTAGATTTACCACATTTGACACATGAATCTAAGTCCTTATTGCCCTTCCAGAACAACATACAATCATTGCGACATGCCGGAATCTTCTCATACCCGAGTCCCATGTCCCTTAGAAACCGTTTGGCCTCATATGTATTCATTGGTAGAGCTCCATCATCTACAGGCAGCAACTGATTGATTAGCTCGAGGAAACACGAGAATATCGTATTACTAACTCCACCCACACACTTCAAATTATACAGATGTACAGTAGCACTTAGCTTGCTATGTTTGGTCTTATCATGAAGCGGTTTGTCTGCCTCTTTAAGCAATTCTTCGTACTTTTGTACGTCATCTCCATCGGCTTCGTCATGCACAATGTTTTCTTCCTCTCCGTGCACCTCAACCCGATACTCACTATTGTCATTTCTAACTTCGTGCATGCCTAATGCATCACGCAACATGGCGTGCATATTTCCACCCTGTTCAGTGCTTGCACCCGCAGCTGTTGCCGGACGTGATGAATTCGAGCCATCAACGGGAGCTCTAACAGGCCTCTCGCCATGATAAATCCAGTACGTGTATTGGGGCCACATTCCTTTCCCCCCTGTCAAGTGGTCGTATACCAAATTTGGAGGGTGTCTCCTGTTACAGCGACATGTCTTACAGGGGCACAGAATAAGTTTGTCTGGAGTGTCACAGTTCCTAACTGCGAAGTCCACAAACGCTCTACATCTGTCTCTGTATTCCTTTGTACCCCTAGACTTCTTCATCCAACTCTTATCCATAGTGTTACTACGTACATTACAAACATAAATATGTAAGAATTCCGCTAAACTTAAACATAAATATGAAAGAATTACGCTAAATTAGGGCCAATGGAGACCCAAAAAGAAAATAGTAAAAATAGGTTCATTACTTTTTTTGTTATTCTTTTCTTTCCTTGTTATTTTTTTGTCTTGGTTAAAATTTATATGAAGTAAATTTCTAAACTTTAAACCACATTATAATACAAAATTAAAACCATTTGTCATGGGTACCGTACTTAAAAAAAGACATCTACGTTCGTTGTTTATTTAATAACATGTACTCTAATATAAAGTTGTAAAACCTAAACCAAATTATATTAAACAAATTGAAAAGGTTGTAATTAAAACCATTTTTAAGTTATGTTTTTGTCGCAATTATTTAAAAAATAAATAAAGTTACATAATTTCAACTTCATATGGAGACCCTAAATAAAATTCATCTAACTAGCTACCTAGGTTGGTTTGTTTTTTCTTTTACTTTTTAGCATTATGTATTGTTTATTATTATTTTCTTTTATTTTTTTGCATTATGTATTGTTCATTATTATTTGTATCAAATTTTTCAGAGAATAATTCAAACTAAATGATCATTTACATAATAAAAAAAAACAACCCCTAAATTTGTTTTTTCTTTTCTTTCTTAGCTAGGTTTGTAAAACATACACCAAAATAAAAAATAAAAAAAATTTAGCCAATTTCAAACTACTTACCTAAAGACGTGTCTATAAATATTTTGCATGCATGGCTATATTGAACAATCCTACATTTCTACGTACAAACATAAAACACTAAAAGCAATATATAATTCAACCAAATTAATAAGTTAATTAGCTAAAAAAATAAATTGAACATATACATATACAATATTCTATAAACTCATACATTACAAGAATCAAATTTATATACAAATACAAAATTGGAAATATGCATTATTGTAAAGAAAAATAAAAACTATCAATATATATTTTCAAAAAATATATATATATATACATATATACCTGATCGATTGACGCAAAAAACGTGAGATAGAGGTGAGTTGGCGGCCGGAGATGAGCTCGCCGGCGGCGAGAGAAGACGGTGGTGGCCTGCGCGCTTCCAAAATCCGAAAAACAAGCTGGAAAATGGGAGAGAAATATTGATGAAAATGTGGCTGGAAAATGTTAGAAGAAGAGAGAAAATTTTGACTAGCTAAGGAGGTAGCTGCACTGCGCGGGGAGAAGAAGCTGCAGATCGAAGGCCAGGGGAAAAACCAGGAGAGAAGGAGAAGAAGGAAAAAAAAAAGAGAAGGAAAAAAAAAAAGAAAAGCTGATGTGCGTATGCATGGTCCCGAGGCAGGTAGTGACGTGCCACATAGGCACGTTACAAAAGGGTAACGTGCCACATAGGCACGTTACAAAAGGGTAACGTGCCACATAGGCACGTTACAATTTGTATATTACGTATTAATTTAATTAAATATATATATATATATATATATATATATATATAAATATATATTAATATATATTTATATATTTATATGTCACCATTTGAATTTTACTCTAACTTTACATATTATATTGAACATGACTATTAAGAGAGAATTGAGTATTGGGGAAGAAATTGGGCTGTCAAAGAACATGGAAGTTGCAAAGGTGAACACAAAGCTTGCAGCCATGCATGAACAGGAAATTTAGGAGTATTCATGGGGTAGCAGCCCTGGCTCAAATCTTCTTCTTTGCCACCCTAATTATGCATTCATGGTACTTGGCTGAAAAAATCAATTTGTAGTTTCATGGCTTTTGGCGGTTTGGTGATTTTTAAAATATGGTTAATGAAAATGGTAAGTTTTAAAAATGTAATTTAAAGTGTTTCGCAAAATTATAATTTGATTTTTAAAATTGTACATTTTTTTTTAAATGAATTTTTGCATGCATGTGATTTGAATACGTGAATGTTTTACATTTTTAAATTATCCTTCTTCTTTTTTTAACACACTGTCAAATGAAATTATTTAATTTAAAAAATAATAAAGTAAAACTAACCTATAATTTAGTTTCCTTTATTGGGGAACGTAGGTAAATACTTCCAAAAAAGGAAAGTGTACGATTAAACATAAAGAGAAGGTCTTTCATTGTTTAGTTGTCTCTTGATCGAGACTCTGTGAATTACAATGACAAATTAACAATCATTTGACTATTCATGCCGACAAGTAAAATACAAATAAATAGCTATTTCAGAGACAAGATATATATTATTATTTGATTATTATTAAATTTTGATCAAATAATAATTTTAATAGTTACATCATTTTTAATTAAGCTCAAGAAAGACAAAAAAAAAAACTTGTAATATTATAATATTACAAGTTTTTTTTTTCTTTTTACTAATAATTAAATGATAATTAGGGTTTTAGATTTTAGAATCAATATTAATTTGAAAAATGTGATCTAGTTATGGTCAATATGATAATTTAATTTGGGTTATTATATTCCATAAGAATATGTTTTTTAAAAAAAATTGGCTTCTATGGATATGGATCAGTAATACTTTTAAAAAAATTATAAATTTTCAAATTATGCGAATTCAAGTTGTTCCTAGCATCTAACGGCTTGAAAAATGTTACCTATTAAATGGACTAAAATGTTGAAAAATGTTACCTATATATATATTAAGCTTTATGTAATATTAATATATATTTATATATATAAATATACTTTATATAATTGCAAGTATGATTGTTTATACAATTGTATACAAAGTACAAGATTAATCTTGTTTACAAGTGTAATTACAAGATTACAATAGTATAAAAATTACACCTCTCATATAGCAAATAATGCAAAGAGTGCCTAAAAAAAATTTTATCATCAAATTTCTGTAAAATTTTGTTTTTTTATTAAGTGTTAAAAAAAAATTAGTTTTTTTATCAAATTTCTATAAATACCAAATGGTAACGTGTTAAAATGACACGTTACCATATGGTAACGTGTCATTTTAACACGTTACCATTTGGTAACGTGGCATTTTTGCCACGTTACCATATGGTAACGTGTTAAAAATACCACGTTACCAATAAAAATTGTAACGTGTAGTAGTTTAACACGTTACAATTTAGTGACGTGGCAAAAACTAATGAACAGTTGCCACGTCACTAAACCCTTGTTTTTTTGTAGTGTCAACTTTATGTGTAGCTAATTTAATTAGTAGGATTTGATTGAAGCCCTAGTTATATTTTGTTAATATTTCAATATTGGTGCATTTGTGATGATCTTGTTGTGCTATTTAACTTGATTAATACCTGCTTGCATGAATTTCTCATATGTGTGTGCCTGATCAACATATGCATGTGGTACGGACTAGTTAGTTAAATCAATTTAGATTGCCGAATCCTGGGTTTAACATAAGTAACAAAAGAAATCCACGCCGGGTTCTTGGATTAATCAACATGGGGAATCGGGAGTATATGCCATGCCCTAGGCCTCGTGTGTTTGTCGATTTCCATAGAACATATGCTTTCCTAAGAAACAACTTAGTATAAATCATGCTAAATCCCTTAGGAATGAAAAGAGTTAGAGTAGACGCCATGCCTAACTTGTTGCTTAGGGAAATCTATAGCTTTAGGAGTATACGCCATGCCATTAGTTAACAAACATTAGATATGCATAACATGATCAAAGCATTGGCATATTGTTATATTATCTAAGTATGATTAGTGATGAATATCAAAGCCCTACCTTTACCTTTTCAGTTATCTTTGTATCTTTTTATTTCTTTTTCGCAATATCAATTCCGTGACAAGTTGATATTTTAATTAATTCAAAACAAAATCACAATCCTCGTGGGATCGATCTTGTACTTACTGCACTATACTATTGTTTTGATCTTGTGCACTTGCGAGTTAAAACATACTAAATATTATCTATTAATTTATGTAGTATTTTGCACAACAGTTAATGTCATGGTTAGTTTGGTTTCGTAGCCTTTTTTACTCAAGTTAGTAAGTCCTATGGGTGTCTCTACACCTAATGCTCTAAAACCATCTGGTTTGGGAGTCACTGACTTAACACTCATTATATGGGTCAATTAGAAAGCTTAAGGGAACCAAACATTGCATAACTTGACGAAGAAAAAAAAAAAAAAAAGAGAAAAATATGCCATTGTTGTTCATTCTAATAGAGATTTTAGTGAACTTCAAGATATTGAGACATTGCACATTAAAAATAATTGGAAGCTTCATATTTATGTGCTAGTTCACTTCACACTGTTTCGAACTTGTGATGCCTTAGCATGTCTTTTGTAAGTGATTAAATTTTAAAATTTCAATTCATTTTGAAGATGGAGTTTATCTTTTTAAGTTTGCTAATGAATGAGAATCATGGTTTTGAGTGATATCATAATTTTTGGATAACATGAACTCTTGCCTAATGTTTATGGGTAACATTCCTGGAAAACCCTCACAAGACTTCACTCGTCCTCTAGGGAACTCCTAGAGGTTTAAAAGGCTTGTTGCATGTGTTCAATGCAATCGTACGTCTCACAAAAGATGGATTTATCTTTTGGTTTTCTATTTTTCATTTTGCTTTTAGTTTTGTATTGCTAAGGGACTAGCAATATGTAAGTTTGGGGGTGTGTTAAGTACCACAATATTCATATTTTAGCCCTTAAACTTATATGTGTTAATTCCTAAGTGTTGTAAATTTATGCTATTTTAGTTCTTTTATGTATTTTTCATGCTTTTGTAGGCTTCTGGAAGAGAATGAAGTGATTTTGGAAGATTTGGGCTCAAAGAGAGAATTTTGGAAAAGTTGGAGTTCCTGGCAGTGCGATCGAGCGCAGGGAACCTGGGATCGAGAGCACTACCAAAGAAGACAAGCAGCAAGTGCAGCCATGTGCAATCGTGTGCACACTAGAAGAGTCTCGATCGCAGACGTATGATCAAGCGCACACGGGTTGCAATCGAGCACACCCGTGTGCTGGTGACACATCAGAGGCGGCCAGACTCCCTTTCCTTCCATATTAGGGTTTTTCATGTCCCACTTGAAATAAGACTAAAACCCTACAAATTTTCTAGGTTTACTAGTGTGTCAATGACTTCTAAAGGCCTATAAATAAACCTCTTAGCTTCTAGGAATAGGTGTGGAGAAAGAGGCACAAGTTCTAAGAAGGAACTGAAGGCTAGATCAAGAGGAGTTTGGGTTTTTCTTCTCTTCCACCTTTTATTTGGCACAACATGGCTGCAGGATTTGAAGTATGAGAAGGCACTGATTGAAATAACCATCTTGAAATGCAAGATTGAACTTGTTGAATACAAGTCAAAAATGGAAGTTGATGCTACTAATTTTGCACTGAAACTGGAAAGACAATGAAAGTTTATACCAATCACGTTCTACCTCTTACAACCAAAATATTCAACAGAAAATACTAAGCCATATTATCAAACACAAAAACATACACAATGGAATTATAAATCAAACACAACCACAACACAAGGTTTGTTTCCGAAGTGAAAAACCCTCGAGAACCTCAAGGTAAGAACCACTCAAGGGCAGCCAGTTGCTTCAGGAGTTCTTCGCACTTCTTCCTAGCATCTGTGCGATTTCTAACAAAAGTGACATGGGACACAATATGACTGCAACTTTTCACTGAATTTACATCCAAATTTTCCTTATACGAGTTGCCATCTATCTCAGCTAAACCAAAATCATTGGAACCATGAATGATAGCAAGGAATGCTATGCAAGCAACTTTCTTCCCTTTTTGGTCATCGGAGTCATTTGACTCTAATTCATCACTCAAGGATACATTCATGGTGTTTTGTTTAGAATACTTCAAGTTTCCACAGTCAACCCTGATGTGACCATATCCCTGACACGCATAGCATTGAGGAAAATGAGATTTCTGGTCTCTGTAGGATTTATCTCTTGGATCCTTCTAAGATTCTCTTTTGATTGGCTACTCAGATGTTCTTCTTCCAGTCCATTTAACATTCTTCAGATATTCTGGAAGTTCCTGGTCAACATAGCTATTGGTTCAAAGTCAGAGGATTCATCGTCACTTGATTCTTCATGAACCACTTCCTTCTCCTTCCTAGTAGGTTTAAGTGCTATGCTCCTATCCTTGGGAGAGAATCTCCTGCTCTTATAGGTTATGAGAGAACCTACCAATTCATCAACATCCAGTAGCTCTACATCCTTACTTTCTTCAACTGCAGTTATCTTTGGGTCAAAACGTGGAGGAAATGATCTCAAAAATTTTTCAATCACTCTTACTTCAAGGACTTTCTCACCAAGCCCTCGCATAGAGTTCACAATCTCACTTAATTTGGTGTAGAATTCACCAAACGTTTCATCTTCCTTCATGTTCACAGTCTCAAAACGAGATGTCAACATTTGAAGTTTGGCCTTTCTCACCCCCTTTGAACCTTCATGGGTTTTCTCAAGAATATCCCATGCTTCCTTTGAGGTCTCACATAAAGTAATCCCTCGAAACTCATCCGACGATACACAATTGAAGATGCAACTTAACCCCAGTTATTCCAATTGCTCTTCACCGTATCTTCCTTGCTCCATTTGTCAAAATCACCATCTGATTTTTCAAATCTCTTCTCAATAGTAACCCATATGTATCATTAAGCCCCTTTAAGTAAGCTTTCATACGAACTTTCCAGTGGGCATAATCATTCCCATTAAAAATGGGACAAGCATTAAAGAATGAAGACAAAAAAGTATTTGGCCCCATATCTAAGAGGTCAACAAACACACTCAAGATGTTAGTCAAAAACCGAGCGAACCCGCTTTGATACCAATTGAAAGTTTATACAGATCGTGTTCTACCTTTTACAACCAAAATATTCAACAAAAAATACTAAGCTATGTTATCAAACACAAAAACATGCACAACGAAGTATAAATCAAACACAACCACAACACAAGCTTTGTTTACGAAGTGAAATACCCATGAGCACCTCAAGGTAACAACCACTCCGGGGCAGCCAAACCCATAAAATCACTAAAAGAAGATTCACAGTTACAAAATAGATGATACCGACAACCTTGATCACCTCTAAACTTAGTAAGAACGACAAACCTCTCAACTTGTCTCCATCGTGACCATCTTCAACCAATGACTTCCTTTACCGACCCTTCAGTAGACTTTCTTCAACAAACACAAATCAAAGACATCATCTTTATCATCATCAAGTGAACAAGGCGACACGCCAAAGGCTAAGATGCCAAACAAGAGAAAGGGCATCTTTAAGCTACATCATGTCCCTTCTTGAATATCAAAACCACCAGGACCTAGTGCTAGTGGAGAAAAAGAGACTTTAGTGAAGAGAGAGCTCAACAAAATAAATTCCCAATGTCTGCACTGAACAGTGATAGGAAATATTTTCTGTTATGATGGGACACTTTATAGGAGAAATATTTTCTTCATCACATTGCTCCTAACGGGACATATCCTAATGGGACACTATCCCGTTATGATGGAAAGAACAAATTCATATTTTTGATAATTCCACATCTTAACGAGAAAGCAGTTTCGCTATGATGAGAAGAAAAAATGTCTCCCCTTCGTCACATGTCCTGTCTTAACGCACCAACTGACAGGAAACCAGAGAGTCCAACTTTGGTCCTATTACATGCCCCATCGTGACGGGATTCCTAACAAGAAAACAGAGGCTTCAATTTTGCTCTTGTCACTTGTCCTGTTCTAACAAGCTTCTTGACGAGAAAATAGAGGTTTCAATTTTGCTCTCGTCACTTGTCCCATTTTGACGAGCTTCGTGACGAGAACCAGGGAGTTCAACTTCTGCTCTCGTCACATGCTCGTCTTGACGCAGTTTCTGACGAGAAACCAACGAGTCCAACTTCTACTCCCATCACATCCTCGTCCTGAAACCATTCCTGAAGAGAAACCAGGAAGTCCATCATTACTCTTGTTGTATGTCCCATTCTAACGGCACTCCTAATGGGAAACCAAAAAGCTCTTCACTTAGTCCCGTTACATATCCTGTTCTAACGGGGTTCTGACGAAAAGCCAGGGAACTCCTCTGAAGACCTTAAAACACTGGGAACACCCCTCAAACTTCCCTCAAAGTTTTAAACACACAAAAATTACAAGAATAGTCATTGAATTAGGCCAATCTAAAACCTAACACAAAAGAACAAGTATTGGTCAATGCAATTGAAGTTTCGAGTTACAATTGCATGTTGTTGGTGTCTTGATGTTTTTTTTTTTTTTCTTTTATTTTCTTTTAATGGACTTGCATCAAGACGGATGTTGAGCAGCTGAAGAATTTAAGATGCATGTTATTGGTGTCAAAGAAGTTGTCGTTATTTGTTTATCCAAATACTAACAGACTTGTGTCAAGGGTAGTTGCCTTGACCATTTTGTAATGTTTTGTATCCACTTAATTGTACAATGTTTTTAATGTACTAGCTAAATGTTAGGCATAATATGTTCTTCTTCGGCTTTGGCTTTAGCTTTGGTTTTGGGGGTTTATTGTCATAAGTGGTGCAATTTTCACTATGCCAAAATACATGGTGCTAAAATATTCATATTTTCAACCCTTAACTTGCATGCTTTTATCCTTTGGTTTTAATTAATTAGGCCATTTTAATTCTTTTTTGTGTTTTTCATACTTTTACAGGCTTTTGGAAGAAAATGAAGTAAAACTAGGTGATTTGAGCTTAAAAGAGGAAATGAAGACTATTGGAGCTCCCTGGTACTGCGATCAATCACAGGGTACCTGCGATCGAGCGCAATACTCGAGAGGACAAAGCACAATCCGAGCCAGGAGCGATCGAGCACATGCCAGAAGAAGATCGATCGCAGACCTGCGATCGAGCGTACACGGGTTGCGATCGAGCGCACCCGTGCGCAGGAGACTTATCAAGTGGTGGTTGGATTGACATTATTTCCATATTAGGGTTTTCCAACTCCAATTTGTAATAGGTCTCAAAACCCTACGAAATCTCTAGGTTTACTACTTTGTCTAGGACTTTTAAAGCCTATAAATAGACCCTTAAGCCTCTAGAATTGGGAGACTTGGGAAGGAGAAGAATAGGAGCTCTTCAAGTTCAAGTCTCGGGTTTATTCTTTTCTTTTCTTTTCTTTTCTTGTCTTTTATGAAGATGTTTAACATCAACTTTAAGTGTAGCTAATTTAATTAGTAGGGTTTGATTGAAACCCTAGTTATGTTTTGTTAATATTTCAATATTGGCGCCTTTGTGATGATCTTGTTGTGCTATTTAACTTGATTAATACCTGCTTGCATGAATCCCTCATATGTGTATGCCTGATCAACATATGCATGTGGTACGGACTAGTTAGTTAAATCAATTTAGATGGCCCAATCTTGGGTTTAACATAAGTAACAAAAGAAATCCACGCCGGGTTCTTGGATTAATCAACATGGGGAACTGGGAGTATATGCCATGCCCTAGGCCTTGTGTGTTTGTCGATTTCCATAGAACATATGCTTTCCTAAGGAACAACTTAGTATAAATCATGCTAAATCCCTTAGGAATGAAAAGATTTAGAGTAGACGCCATGCCTAACTTGGTTCTTAGGGAAATCTATAGCTTTAAGAGTATACAACATGCCCTAAGGTCGACATACATTATATATGCATAATCTGACCAAAGCATTGGCATATTGTTATATTAGCTAAATATAATTAGTGGTGGATATCAAAGCCCTACCCTTTATTATTATTACTTCAACAATCAATCTTTGTTTTGCTTTTGCTTAAGGAATCTATTTTTAAATATAAATTCAGCAATCCTCGTGGGAATGATCCTGTACTTGCACCATATACTACTATGTTGACCTTGTGCACTTGCAGGTAAAACGTACAATTATTCACCTATTAATTTAGGTAGATTTTTGCACAACAACAGTATACTGGTCCATCACCTGAAATTGGAGGTAGCCAGTAGGGTTCCTAGTCAAATCAAGAATAATCGTATGCTTGTTGGTGGGTTCTCTTCTACTTCTAACAATTGCCCTCAGCCTACCATCTGTCCTCGACCTTGTGGCCAACCCTAGGATTGTCTTTTTTTTTTTTTTACCAAATATAGTAGATACTTGCAATACAAGTATATAGTCAGCTCAACAAAGATGTACTTTTTTTTTCTTTTAATCACCAAATATGAAGAATCACTCACATTTGCTTTGTATGCAAAAGGTACTGCTGGTGTATGTGCTGTTCTAACTTGATGGGCAGCATATTGGGCTATAGGCTGGTAGGGGTGTGAATGAGATGAGCTTGAGTGACCTTTCCTTGTCCGAGCTCGACTCATTTAAATTTGTGTCTTGCTCGAGCTTGAGCTTGAGCTCGACACAAGCCTAACTGGTGTTTGAGCTCGGCTTGTCAAGGTTGGAACCATGTTCGATCTTGAGTATTTTGACCAAAATCATGAGCCTACAACACCATTCAACCACTGTAACATTCCTTTGGAAACCTCACAAAGCAGCTCGACTCACACCACTCCACCACGCTGCAACTAATATTAGTTGGTTAATGAAAGGAAACAATTGTGCAGGTAGGGATGGCTGATGAGCGTGTCTTATAGATATGTGATGTACTATGTAGTGTTCAGTAGAAAGAAAAAGAATGAAGAAAGGTGTTGAAAAGAGAAGCGTTTTATTTTTCTAAGCAAAGAATAGAGGAGTTGAAAACTTGAAGATGAAAACTACAAAAAACAAATAAAAAATAAAAAATAAAAATGAAGGGGTGGCCAGTGGAAGGGCTGCCACCCTTGGCCACCCCCAGCCAGTTTGGGGTGGCTTGCGAGCCACCCCAAACCACACATGTGTGGTGGCCACTAGCCACCTGTAGGGTATCGGGGTGGCCCGCAGGCCATCCCAAACCCCTATGGGGTGGCCGCAAGCCACCTGAGGGGTGGGCAAGGGGTGGTTTGCCCACCCCATAAGGGTTGGGGGTGGCAACTTCACCGCTAGCCATACCTCCAATTTTTTTTTTTAATATTTAATTTTTAAATTAAATTAATAAAAAATTATTCTGCTGACATGGCAAAAATTAATAATGGGTGTTACAAAAATTTAACGGAGGAGATTTATTTGGCATTTCGACTAACCTAGGGAGTAAAAAGTCTAAAAAAACAAACCTAGGGACTTTTCAGTTTTGGCGAGTTGACTCAGGGACTTATGATATATTTACCCTAAAACTTTTGTCCTCTAATCACGATGCAATTGAAATGGTCTCACACCAAGTAGGTCATGATCTTGGAGAGTTGTATGTAGCTATATATGGTGTAATAGATGTGGGAGTTGTAGGAGATGATGCAATTGAAGATGAGGATTCAAAATAGGAGAGGGCGGTTGTGTTTAGAAATGATGCTTTCAGTGATGATGTTCTTAGTGATGATATAGACGGTCGTGAATCAGATGATGAGGAGACTATTCATGGTTATGAGAACATTGATGAGCAGGTTGGAAATGATGAAAGGATGGGAATGGAGGCAGAGGTAGAAGATGATGACACTGCTGGAAATGTTAGAGAGAGTGATAGAAATGTTGGGGAGGGTGATCGAAATGTTGGGAAGAGTGATGAAAATGATAGAGAATATAGAGGTGGGGAAGAGAGTGAAGATAGTTCATATATAGATGACAGTGATGTGTTTAGGTCACCATATTGTAGTGATGATGATAGTGTAGTGAACTCATCCCGCAATGATGTAACCAAAAGGGTGTAGTTTAGTTCTGTTGACTTGAGTAATTGAGTATTGATTGTAGGAAATACATTTCACGATGCTCCTAAGTTTAGAAAAATTGTGAGACAATACAATACTATGAGAGGAATGAATTTGATATTCAAGAGGAATGAAAGAAAAGGATTGTGACTGTACGTAACAAGGTGCAAATATAGGGTATATGGAATGCAGATGAAGGATGAGCTAACCTTTATTCTAGTGTCATTGAGGCCAAATCACACTTGCACTAGGAGATACCAAAATCATGTGGTCACTTTAAGCTGGATTGCTGATTAGTGCATAGATGCTTTTAAATAACAGCCAAACATGCCTATTAAAGTATTACAAAAAAAGGTTAAAGCCAAATGGAATGTTAATGTTCATCCAAGTTCTTTATATAGGGTGAGGAAAAAAGCAAGGGACACAATTTATGGGAAATTGAATGAGTAGTACCATCGCTTATGAGATTATTACTCCACGGTTAGGAGCACTAATGTGGAAAGTTGTCTAACTTTGATGGTTGATAGACCAATGTTTGAGGTACCCTATAGATTTTAAAGGCTGTACATATCATTGGCAGCCATGAAGAATGGATTCAAGGGAGAGTGTAGACCTGTTGTGGGTGTTGATGCATGTTTCTTGAAGAGCATGTATAAGGGGCAGTTAATGGCTGTTGTTGGGATGGATGCCAACCACAATATGTACCCAATTGCCATGACTATTGTAGAGGTGGAGGCAAAAGATAGTTGGACATGATACCATGAGACACTTATTTTAGATCTTGGCCCAAGTCCACATGGGTTAACTTTTATTTCAGACCGACAGAAAGTAAAATAATAGTTAATGATTTTTATATAAATTTGGTGTGTAGTGCAACTACTAATCCTCTTTATTTTATATTGTCCAGGGCCTCATACCAAGTCTACATCAAGTATTTCACATGTCTGAGCATAGTACATGTGTGAGGCACTTATATGCTAATTTCAGAAGTGAAGGTCATCGGGGAGTGCTACTTAAGGATCTTCTTTGGGAAGCTGCCGCATCCTACACTAAGGCAGAGTTCTATACTGTAATGGATGGGATTAAGAGGATTTTTTTGGATGCTCATGCCTACCTGGAAAAGATTGACCCCAACACATGGTGTATGGGCTGGTTCATTACAAATGCAAAATCTGACCTCTTACACAACAATCCATGTGAGGGTTTCAACTCTTAGATTAAAACGTTTCGTTTCGAGACCATTTTGAGTAGGGCTGTAAATGAGCCGAGCCGAGTCGAGCTTTGCCAATACTGGGTTGGCTCATTACATATGGGTAATAATCGAGCCGGTCTCGAGCTCGAGCCGAGCTACAAAACCATTGCCCGAACTCGGCTCAATGGAAACAACATTGGCTCAGGATCAAGCTTGGGCTCACTAGAATGGGGAATTCGGGCCGAGTCGAGTACTTGAGTGGCTCGACTTGGCTCGAGCTCAAAAATGATGGGTTAATTTCTTTCCAGCTTATCGAGCCCGAGCCCGAGCCTGGTTAACGGGCTAGACGAGCCTTAAATGTGTGGCTCGGCCCGTTTAAGGCTCGTTTAATGGTCCATTTTATCGAGCCCGAGCCCGGTTAAAAGGGTCAAACGAGCCTTAAAATGTGTGGCCCAGCCCATTTAAGGCTCGTTTAATGGTTAAAAAAGAAGTAAAAATTCAAATTCAGTGAACAAAAACACAAAATTCATCATAGAAATTCAATATAACTGTATGATTGTACCTACATCAGCAAACAGCCATATGACAAACTACAAGCAAATTGGAAATGAACATAATAGAGATTACAAAGCAAATTCTAAATGAACCTTTAATAGAGATTATAAGCTAATTGAAAATGAACCTATAATAGAGATTACAAGCAAATTGAAAATAAACCAAAAACAGGGATTACAAGCTAACACAAAATGAACCTATAATAGAGATTACAAGCAAACTCAAAATTAACCTAAAATAGAGATTACAAGGAAACTCAAAATGAACCTAAAATAGAGAATACAAGCAAACTCAAAATGAACCTATAATAAAGATTACAAGGAAATAAAAATGAACCTATAATAGATATTACAAGGAAACTCAAAATGAACCAATAATAGAGATTACAAGCAAACTCAAAATGAACCAATAATAGAGATTACAAGCAAACTCAAAATGAACCTATAATAAAGATTACAAGCAAATTCAAAATGAACAGAAACAGCAAGATTACTTAAAACAAAATACATCACTTTTGGTTCCCAGTTGCAGACTTGTAGTTGCCACAAACTGGCTCTCTGAGTCTCTGCATTCAATGATTTAAAATTAGTTACATGATTCACATGAACAAGTTAATATAATCAAATTCAGAAAGAGATAAAAGATTATAGACCAATAAGAAAAATACAACTAAATTACATAGCCCTAGTTGCCATAGGCCCACACACAGTCACTGCATTCAAAGAAAAAAAAATTGTTAGATATTTTTAACTCCCTTGCATTTTGTCAAGGGAGAATTATCACTTAAGATTATGCAAATGGGCATTTTAATGATTGTTCAAAAACTAGATCTACAAAAACAATGGGAGGGCAGTATGAACACAGGTTGATGCATGATATAGGCTAATAATAGGTTACAAACAAACTCAAAATGAACATATAATAAAGATTACACAATTAAAATAGGTTGTCCAAATGTCCAATATTCCAAGTTCCAACAAAACTAGCAAAGGTATAAAAATTAAAACAGGTTATCCAAATGTCCAATATTCCAAGTTCCACCAAAGCTAGCAAAGGTATAGCAATTATTACCAAACATAACATCAAAATCTAATGTTGACATTCAAATTACATATTCAATAAGCAAAGGAAAGCAGTAAACAGATTCCCTCATAGAAATAAGAAAACAGCATTAATGGCAAATTTGACAATTTCACTTCCAACATTTTTCCCAAACACAAAAACAAAGTTAATAAGGTGAAATTATAAGTAAAAAAGAGATTAAAAAATGGAAATAAATCAAATAACAGAATCATAAAGAACATGTATTCAATGATTTAAAACTAGTTACATGAACAAGTTAATATAATCAAATTCATACAGAGATAAAAGATTAGACCAATGAGAAATATGCACCTAAATTACACAACCCTAGTTGACACAGGCCCACACAGACAGTCACTGCATTCAATGAAAAAAAAATTGTTAGAAGTTTTTAACTCTCTTGCAACATGACAAGGGAGAATTATCACTTAAGATTATGCAAAATTGCAAATGGACATTTTAATGATTGTTCAAAAACCAGATCTGCAAAAACAATGGAAGGGCAGAATGAACACAAGTTGATGCATGATATAGGCTAAAAGATTACAAGCAAACTCAAAATGAACCTATAATAAAGATTACACATAAGAAAAAACCAGTATATGCAATGTAGATAAACTTGAAAACAACCAAAGGAAACTGGAAAAGTGAACAAAGTAAATTACCTCAATTTCGAATCTCCATACAGTTATAACTTTTAACTTATAATAAAGCTTAAACCAAGTAATCCAAATGTCCAACATTCCAAGTTCCAACAAAGCCAACAAAGTATAACAATTAATACAGAACATGACATCAAAATAAAATGTGACATTCAAATTACATATTTAATAAGCAAAGGAAAATAGTAAACAGATTCAGTTTTTTCAGAGAATTCCTCACAGAAAATGAGAAAACAGCATTCACGGCAAATTTGACAATTCCACTTCCACCATTTTCTACAAACACAAACACAAAGTTAATAAGGTGAAATTATAAGTAACAAAGAGGTTGAAAAATTGAAATAAATAAAATAACAAAATCATAACCTCACAGAAATGAGAAAAAAGCATTCACGGCACATTTGGCAATTCCACTTCCACCATTTTCTACAAACACAAACACAAAGTTAATAAGGTGAAATTATGAGTAAAAAAGAGCTTGAAAAATGGAAATAAATAAAATAACATAATCATAAACTTACAGGTATTCGAGATTTTTTCTTAATGCCATGAAGTGCTCTAACCCAATCTGAACCACATAGGAGCATCTCAATAGTATCAATTGATAATGATGCTCTATGGGGTTCAATAACTCTACCACCCGCACTGAAAGATTATTCTGAAGCAACTGTACTGATTGGAACAGCCAATACATCCCGTGCCATCTTAGATAACATGCGGTACTTTAAGGCATTGGATTTCCACCATCCCAAAGCGTCAAAGTTTGCATCATTATCTTCACCATTCTCACTATCAGAAATGAATACATCTTCTTCAAAATAAACATCCAAATATGTTTTTATGGGCCAGATGATGTTATTGCTTCTAACATGTTGCCTAAACCGTGATCTGCCACCAGAAACTTCCTCTGTAACAGAGGCAATTGAAGTAGTAGCAGCACTGACTTCAGCAACTGCTTGTTGTTGAATGATAGATGCATTATGGGCAACAACATAAACCTCAAACAACTCTTTCAGAGTACTCAACACATCCTTTATGTTATCATCACGAATATCAAGTGGATAAATGATAGGAAAACAAAACCTAATCAACTTCATTTTGTATCTAGGATCCAACACAGCAGCTAAGACCATCACCATATTAGATTCACCCCAATACTTATCAAATTTATCACTCATCTTAGCTGACATTCATCTCATATATTCATTCCTATCTGCAGCCTTAATATCCACAATTTCTTTCATTTTCCACACCTCAGGTAGAAACAGATTGGATGTAGGGTAGTTACTTTCAGAGACAACATTGGTCACATCATTGAAAACAACTAAAACTTGGTTTACATTCTCAACCTTATCCCACTGTTCAGGACTTACCACCCACAGAAAAGCCTGCTCTACTGTATGGTATCTAGGAAACACTTCCTTGAACCTAATTGCAGTCTTCAACATCAAGTAGGTGCTATTCCATCGGGTAGGAACATCTAAAATAAGTTTATTAGAACCCAAGTCCAAACGCTTTGCTATATCACTAAATGCAATCGACCGCCTCTCAGAAGCCACTATATATTTAATCCCCTGCCTAACAAAATCTATTATGTCCCCTATTTTTGAAAGCCCTGCTTACACCAACAAATTGGTAATATGAGCACAACACCTAACATGAAACATAAGCCCCCCAATAGGCAAACTACCCCTCAACTCAAAATCATCTCTCAAAATGTCAATGGCAGCAGCATTAGCACTTGCATTATCAATAGTTATTGTAAGTACTTTATCCAAAATGCCCCATTCAATAAAACTGTTTCTTAAGGCTTCAGCAATAACAACACCCGAATGTGGAGGAGGTACATTACAAAAATTTAAAATCCTCTTTTGGAGTAGCCAATTAGAATCCACAAAACGGCAAGTAACCACCATATATGAAACCCTTTGGGAGGAGGTCCACATATCAGTAGTTATGTTTACCCTATCAATCCCACTTAAAAGTGTTTTCAACTTTTTCTTTTCAATGTTATAAGTGGCAATGCAATCACTTTTTACAGTGGCACTGCTAATTTTTTTTCCAGTATGGTGTGCAAGCCCTCATGAACTTGTTAACAAGTTCATGCTCCATCATATTAAAGGGATATTCATGTAGAAGAACCATATGGGCAGCAAGTTCTCTAACTTTCTTCCCATTGAAAGTAAAGTTTGTCAAGGTCCCTAAACCATCATTGTCATCACTAGGTTCAAAACACAAAGTCTTTTGCTTCTTAAGGCTATTCAACTCCACAAACTTCACACAAGCAGTTAGATGCCTACTAAGGGTGGAGGTAGTACTAGATTTTCCTACAGAAAACAACCTCTTACACCAATTACACTGGGATTTGTTTACACCATTTATTTCAATAGAAGAAAAGTTATTACAGACTTTGGAAGTCCTTTGCCTTTCCTTCCTTTGGAAGGCAACTGACCCACCTTCAGCGGCAACCCCATCCCCATCCCCATCCCCAGGACCAGCCCCAGGACCAGCCCCATCCCTAGATTCAACAACAGCAGGAGAAACCAGATTAACATGTTCATCTGATGTGCATTCAGTGCTAGCAAACACACCAGATCCAGGAGTAGGGTCAGCAGTGGGTGAATCATCACCCAAATCAACATCATTGAGTTGAAATGTATTGTCCATGATAACTGTTAATAATTTGTAAAATTAAAAAAACTCGATAAATAAAATAACATAATACATTAATGGAAAATAAAAAATCAATTAACAGAAACTACATTAACAGAATACATTATACATAACAGAATAACTTATGTTTTTGCTTTAACATAGGCTGTGTGCATAACAGAACTTAATCAAAGGCTCAAAGCATAGCTTAATAGCCTTAATTAGGCACATTAATGCATTATACTTGTACATAACATAATATAACAAACATTTACATCATTAATCAGAGCGCAAAAATCAAAGCATAAATTTTTTAGATCATGAATTAATGAGATGGGCAAAAATTCATCACATTGAGAATAAATACATAACTTAATAGAATTTAATCAAAGGCTCAAAGCATAGCTTAATTAGGCACATTATTGCATTATACTTGTACATAACAGAATATAACAAACATTTACATTATTAATCAGAGAGCAAAAATCAAAGCATAAATTTTTTAGATCATGAATTAATGAGATGGGCAAAAATTCATCACATTGAGAATAAATGCATAACTTAAAAGAACTTAATCAAAGGCTCAAAGCATAGCTTAATTAGGCACATTAATGCATTATACTTATACATAACAAAATATAACAAACATACATTACTACTCGGGGAGAAAAGACATAGCATAACTTAATTAGGGTTTCCTATTAATTTAGCATAAGTTGTTAAAAACCTGAGCCTCCGACAGACAACTGAACATGTTGCAATAGGGTTTGTACTTTGCAAATACAAGTATACAACCCACCAATTCAAGGAGGCAGTGTGCACAACTTCCTCTCTGAAATGATAAAAACACACAACCTAATTAGAAATTAACTAAACAAGTCACAACCAAATCAGAAAATAATTTAAGAGACCAAACAAGGTATGATTCGGGAAGTTAGGAGTTAGGATAAACATAACTTAGAGAGTTAGAGTGACAGAGTCTGCCAGCTTCACTCTTCAAAAGAATGAACAAGTTTGTTTTCTCGAATCGATAATAAAGGATAGAGCAAACAAAGTTACAAAGCACGTATAAAAAGGGGATGGGAATGAATAAAAAACAAAGCAAGAGACTGGAACTGGAAGCCCAATACTCAAGTGCCATATCCATCAGGACCATCACCGTCAGATCAATAGCCATCGGAATGGTATATGCTACACCTAGAGGCTAGGGTTTGGAGAAGAGAAACCTGCCACACCACCACACACAGTCAGGGGCACAGGGCACACGGCGCACACTAGAACCACATGTTAACAAAAAAAAAAAAAAAATCAGAAATCAATTAAATAACTTAAATAAGCAAAAAAAAATGGGGATTTGGCGGCGAGATTGGACGGCATAGCCGCATAGGTGATTCGGTGAACAACTGGTACTCTGGTAGTCTCTGGTATACACAAACTCAAGTCTTCTGGTTTGAAATGGAAGACTAGAAGAGATTCACGCGTTACCTCAAGAGTTTCTCTCAAAAATATTGTACGAATGGCTAGAAGCCATTAGATGTAGTGGAGAAATGATCGATCAACGGCTGGGTAGGCTTGATTGGGAAACTGGAACAAACGGGTTGTTGGGAGGGGGTTGAGAAGGATTGAATGCGTGCATTCAACTCTTCAACCACGATGGGAGAGGGCTGAGACTGGCATTGAATGCTCACTGCAGTGACTTCATTGTTCCTGCAGTGACCATTGTGAATCTGCAAATGAGATCGCTTTCTCCGGTTCTCCCTCAGTCCCTCTCCCTCTCGTCTCTTGATCTCCCTGCCCCAGGCAGACGATCAGTTTTAGGGGTTTTTTTTTCTCAAAACGATTCCCAGCCGTTGGATCTAATAAATGTTTAAACAAAAATTCTTAATGAACGGTCGGATTTAATCCAAAAAATTTTATTTTGTCCTAGCCTGCCGCGTGTCCTACTTTTAAGTTTTAAATTTTTTGATCCAATACGGTCGTGACTACTGCAATCCTGTGCAACCCTTTAATACAATCCGTAGATTATATAGAATATTTTATTTATATTATTTCAATCGTTCGATCAGGTGATTATAGGTAGCTTACACTATCTCGCGGAACACCAATTCACTCTCACGTTGGGCGTAGTTTACAGCTGTCCTCCATTTCATTGATCCAACGGCTGTAGTTTAATCTCAAAACAATGGACGGCTGATATGTGAGTCATAATTGAAGGCTCGTTTCCCGTGCGTACGTGAAGAACGAGAAGTGGATAATTTATCCACCGCGTGCGTGAGTTGGTGAATCTGGTGCCATATATGCAAAATATTCCATCTTGACCGTTTAATCTAAGATTTATTTTTTGATTTATTTCATACGGTTGGATTAGTGAGCTCATTAGGCAAATCGTAACACCAGATAACTACCACGTGTAGGCTTGCGTGACAGCTGGCTTCCAATTTCCCAATCTAACGGTTGACGTTTAATCTCGAAAAAATGGACGGCTGAAAATAAATGTTGCATAATCGAGGCGCGTCAGTCTCATTTCCTGTGCGTTGCGTGCGAAAAGAGAGTACCGGAAGTAATTCTCTGCGGCGTGACCTAAGTGAATCCGGTTTCATTTGTGAACGTGATTTTTTTTTACTGTTGATTATGATCTTAAAATTTTCATGTAAGTTATGACCATTCGATTAATAAGCCCATGGTGTCAGGCGAAACACCAGATAAATATCTCTGCGGGGTGGTATACAGCTGTCGTCCACTTTGCAGATCGAACGGCTACGAAATAATGGAAATTAAATTGACGGCTAAGATTAATCTAGGTAAAAGTCCAAATTTTTTCAAAATTCAAAAAAATTGAATTATCCCGTGTGCACAATTATATGTGAGCTCGCCTCTCCATTTTCCATAAATGATCTAAACCGTAGATCTTCAATAAAATTTCAAACAATTCAACCACAACTGTTTATTTAAGTTAACAAGTTGTTCATTTTAGTACCCTAAAAAAACTCTAAACGTCTGTTTTTTTTTTTTTTTTTCTAAAAAACGTGTGTTGTAGGTTGTAACTTGTGTTTGGTAGGATTAGTTTTATACTTTATACTTTATAGGAATTATAGCATTATATTTATTGGCATTTATTTTGCAATACCATTAGACATTAGTTAACAGATTAGGAATCGGTATAATGCCAAAGAAGTCCTCGCTAGTTCTCTCTCTCGGAGGAAACTAGGTTTGAGGGTTTAGTCTTCTTCTGGAGACAGAGTGAAGAGATAGGCCGTGACAAAAAGGATGGAGAATGCTCTAGAGAATCTATGTGGAAGAATGTCTCTTACAGGAGGGGAAAAAGTCGGGATAAAAATATCCGAAGGTGAAGTTTTGGCTGATTGAGAAAAGGGAGAGCGGTGCTTGGTGGGTAGCATTGCAGATGACAAGAAGGTGAATAAAGAAGCCTTTAAGAATGTGTTATCGTGGATCTGGCGCACAATGGAGACTGTGGTCTTTAGTGAAGTGCAGAATAATGTGTGGGTATTTGAGTTTGCAGACGTCGAGGATAAGAAGATGGTGATGGAAGGGAGGCCATGGTCCACTGATAGGCAACTTATAGTTCTCAACGAGTTTGATGGGGATGTACCTCCGGCTCAAATGAATTTTACTCATTCCCCGTTTTGGATCCAAGTGCATGACATGCCGTTAATCTGTATGAACAAAGGAGTGGGTGCAAAGATTGGTGAGTCCTTGGGAATTCTAGAGGATGTTGATGTAGCCAGCGATGGAGGTGGATGGGGAAGATGTTTGCGGCTAAGGGTGAATATAAATCTCCATAACCCTTTGGAAGGTGGACGCATGTTATCACTGAGGGGTAAGGATCACTGGGTTACTTTCAACTATGAGCGTCTACCTCAGTGTTGTTTCGACTGCGGAAGAATATTGCATGGGGTGAAAGGCTGTCCAGTGAAAAAATCTTATCGGCGAAAGGAGGGAGAGGGCCCGAAACCGTGGGGTGTATGGCTCAGGGCGGAGGAGACACAAGGCAAACAGGGCGGCGCGGTGGGTGGAGCATACTTCCAGGGAGATGGCAATAACTTTGACGGCGCATCATGGAGAAAGGCCGGCTCACAAAAGGAAAGCCCCGGTGATTACGGGAACCCTAGTGCTGTGAACCGTTACGGATATGTAGACTTTAGTGGAGTGGGAAATTCTTTCCATAATGGGAGGAGGAGCCCTACGAATATTAATGAAGAGACAGAATCTTTGGCAAAACAGTTGGACAAGATGACGTGTGAGATGAGAGGGGCTTCGGCAGAATCAAGACCGTATCTCACTAAGGGAAAATAACCAAAGATTGTGTGGCTCCACCGGAGGAAGCCTCGTGCGACAATATGCATGCACACGGGCAGCGAGCAATCACGCAGGGGATAGTGGAGACTATCTGTACGCCAGTTGAGGAAAAAACAAAGGGAAGTGGACACCAGGTGGAACAGATGGAAGAACCTGTAGGGGAAAGTAATGTGGCAGCACACGTGCCCGAGATGTCCTTGCACGAGAATGCTACAATAACCGCCATGGTGACAGAAGAAGGAGGGGTGACGAATGAATGTGGGGAGGGAAAGTCAGTAAGGAAGTGAAAACGTCAAGCTCGAGGTGGCGAACATAAAAGTGGAGAAGTACAGAAGCTGGAAAAGGCAGAAAAGAAACGAAAAAACAGTGGGAAGGAAACAGCTAATGAATTGAATGATGTTAGGAAGAAGGGAAGAAAGGGATGGTACAAGGAGATGGAGAGCACCAACGAATTGGCGGTGGCTGGTAATCAGCCCCGCCATCATCAATGAGTCTTCTAAGTTGGAACTACCAGGGGCTTGGGAACCCTCGGACAATTCGGGACCTTAGCCAAATGGTTAGGAAAAAGAAACCCAATTTCTTGTTTCTAATGGAAACTATTAGTAGCAAGAAAAGAATGGAATGGATAAGAGTTAAGCTTGGATTTGAAGGATTATTTGTCGTCGACCCGGTGGGGAAAAGTGGAGGTGTAGCTTTGTTATGGAAGGACAAGAATGAGCTGGAAATCCAAAACTATTCACGACGGCATATTAATGCCATTATGAAGATGAATGGGAGTAGTGTGCCGTGGAAGCTCACAGGGTTCTATGGTAATCCGGACAGCTCTAAAAGAAAGGAATCTTGGGTGTTGCTTCAGCATCTAAAATCCTACCTACCGGATGCTTGGCTATGTATTGGGGATTTTAACAAAATTACCCATCAAGGAGAAAAAACGGGGGATGCAAGGCAAAAAGAGGGGCAAATGGAGGCATTTCAAGCAGTTTTGGAAGAATGTCATCTAGGAGACCTTGGTTTCATTGGCCCAAGGTTTACGTGGTCAAGCAAGCGAGCTGATGGAGTCATTACTCATGTGAGATTGGACCGGGCAGTAGCGAATCGCACTTGGTGTGAATTGCATGGAGAGGCGAAGGTAACTGTGCTTGCAGCCCGAACTTCGGATCATAACCCGTTATTGTTACAAGTTGAGCGGGAACCAAGGCAGGGTAATAGTGGAGCTCGGGGATTCAAGTTTGAAGACCGGTGGTGGCTGGACCCGGATTGTGGAAACATAATAAAAGAAGTTTGGGATGAATTGGAGTCACATGGGGGAAGCATGCAGGAGGTGCAACAACGTCTACAACAATGTCAAAGTCGGCTTAAAGCATGGAGCCAAAATAAGCACGGCAATACTGGAAAAAAGGTGGCAACAAAAACCAAACAGCTAGTTCTTTTGCAAAAAAGAGGTAGGAGTGGGGACCAAGAGGATATTAAAAAGTTACAAGTTGAAATTGATTAGTTATTAGAGCATGAAGACATTAAGTGGAAACAGCGGGCTAAGCAACATTGGTATCAAAAGGGTGATAGCAATACTCCGTATTTCCATGCATGGGCCAGTCACCGGAAGCGAATAAATCACATTCACCGGGTGCGGGATGATGGAGGTAGAGAGTGGACCCAACCGGAGGACATTGCCCAAGTTTTTGTTAACTTCTATCACCAGCTTTTCCACACCGAAAACCCAAGGGGCATTGATGAATGTTTGGAGGGTTTAGAGGCTCGAGTAACCCCGGGAATGAATGCGTGGTTGCTGCGGCGTTTTGTGGCGGCAGAGGTAGATGTGGCGCTTTCTCAAATGGGGCCTCTGAAGTCCCCTGGTCCTGATGGCTTTGCTGCTTGTTTCTACCAAAAAGCATGGGACACAGTTCGTCAAAAGGTATGTGCTGTTGTACTAGATTTCCTGAATGAGGGTGTTTTTCCTGATGCGATTAATGAAACCTATATTGTTTTGATCCCTAAAATTAAGAATCCCTCCCTCACAACGGATTTTCGGCCAATTAGTCTTTGTAATGTACTTTATAAGCTAATTGCCAAAGTCCTAGCGAACCGAATGAAGAAGGTGCTGGGGGAAATCATTTCACCCAATCAAAGTGCTTTTATCCCAGGGAGGTTGATAACGGATAATGTGATTATTGCTTTCGAAGCGTTACATACCATGGATACCCGAATCAAAGGAAAGGAGGGTTATATGGCTTTAAAATTGGACATAAGGCTTATGACAGAGTTGAATGGAGGTTCCTAGAGACGGTCATGAGTAGGATCGGTTGTGCACCTAGGTGGGTTCAATTGCTTATGACTTGTGTCCAAACGGTGAGCTACTCTATATTGATCAATGGCAAGCCATATGGGAAAATTCTCCCTACACGAGGCTTGAGGCAAGGGGATCCGCTTTCACCGTATTTTTTTATTCTATGTGCGAAAGGTTTGAGCACTGGAATCAATAAAATGGAAAGAGGGGGTGGGATCATGGGGCTACCATTAACTAGAAGAGGAACAAGATTAACCCATCTATTCTTTGCAGACGATAGCCTCCTCTTTTGTAGGGCGGATGAGGTGGAATGGTATTGTATTCATAAGGTGCTAGACGACTATGAGAAAGCATCAGGGCAAAAATTGAATAGGGGCAAGACTTCACTATTTTTTAGCAAGAACACTGCAATGGATGTTAGGGCACAAATCCTCTTGGTGGCGGGAATAAATTCCACTAACCAATATGAGAAGTATTTGGGCTTGCCGGCAATTATAGGGCGATCAAAAGTGACTTCTCTCTCCGGTATTAAAGGAAGTATATGGGATAAAATGCAAGGTTGAAAAGAGAAATTTTTGTCGCATGCAAGGAAAGAGATATTGTTGAAGGCGGTTGTGCAGGCTATCCCGACCTATACTATGAGTGTCTTCTTGATCCCAAAAACCTTACGCAAAGAAATCAATTCAATGATGGCAAGGTTTTGGTGGGGCTATGAAGACAATGATAAGAAGATGGCGTGGATGTGTTGGGATAAGATGGGGAAAGCCAAGGAGAAAGGAGGAATGGGGTTTCGGGATTTAGAAAGCTTTAATGTTGCTTTGCTTGCCAGACAAGGGTGGCGTTTGTTTAAAAATCTCAAATCCCTAGTGGCTAGAATTCTTAAGGAGAAATATTTCCCTAATGATAATTTTCTCGATGCCCCATTAAGCAAGCGATCGTCATATGTGTGGAGAAGCATTTGGCAAGCGAAGTCCTTACTCAAGGAAGGTTTGGTTTGGCGAGTGGGGGACGGGAGGAGTATAAAAATTTGGGGTGATAGATGGTTGTTCTCCCCAATGACTTATTTTGTCCAATCTCCGGTGCAGATTTTAGATGGTGATGCCAAAGTATGTGACTTAATCGACCAAGATACACAATGGTGGAATGTCCCTCTCATTAGAGAGATTTTCAAGGAGGAAGAGGCGGATCAGATATGCAATATCCCACTATGCCCACGCACCCAGCAAGACCGTATTGTCTGGGTAGGAAACAGGCATGGAAACCTTTCGGTGCGGAGCGCCTACCACTTGGCAAAAGATTTAATCGATAGATAGGCAAGTAGTTCCTCTTTGGCAGATGGTCTCACCCCTCTCTGGAAACGGATCTGGAAAATCTTAGGCCCGTGAGTTCTTTCCCCATTTCTTTGGCAAGCCTGTAGTAATATTCTGCCGACAAATGCAAATCTCTTCAAACGGAAAGTGACAGATAATCCGTTATGTCTGGTATGCCGGTTGGAGGTGGAAACAGTGGGCCACGCACTGTGGAGTTGTCCGGCAGTGAAAGATGTTTGGCTGGAAGGAAATGTTAGGATACAGAAGAGCAGTAGTGACGAGGACGTGTTCAGCAGCATTCTTCAGAAGCTTTGGGAAAGACTATCGGTGGAAGATTTTGATCTAGCTGCATGTTTGGCCAGACAGATTTGGTTAAGAAGGAATAAACTGGTCTTCGAGGATACGTTCACTCCTCCGAGAATTGTGTATGATAATGCCAAAGAAAAGATGGAGTTCCACCGAAAGGTTACACGTGGTGTGGGCAATGGGACTCAAACGGGGACGACACCCGTAATGGAGAGGTGGAAACCACCTTCGAGTGGTACTATGAAGCTCAATTGGGATGCGGCTATCGATACTAAGACAAAGTTGATGGGGGTTGATGTTGTGGTGCGAGACTGTTCAGGTGGAGTATTGGCAGCGCAGTGTCTGACGAAACCTTATGTGTGTGACCCAGGGGTGGCGGAAGCTCTGGCATTGAGGGCAGCAGTGATGCTATCGGGCCAACTGGGAATCAGGGAGCCTATCTTGGAAGGAGACTCTCTCGAAGTGGTGAATGCCATGAAGAGAGATGAATGTAGCTGGACCAAATATGGTGCTGTGGTGGAAGAAACAAAGGAATTGCTCAAGGGTTACCTCTCATGGGACATCCGTCATGTTTGGCGTTCAGCAAATGCAGTGGTGCACACGCTTGCCAAAATGGCAGTTTCTCAAAATGTCGGCCATTTATGGCTAACAACCATTCCCTCCTGTATTAAGGACCTTGTTATGGCTTAATTGTCATCAATATAATAAAATCATTATTTTCCCCTCAAAAAAAAAAAAAAGTTAACAGATTAAAACAATACTTAAAAGGTAAAAACTTAAATACTACTTAATACATTTTATTGCATTTAAGTAGTACCATATAATTTAATTTTTTAAATAGCTTATTAATTGGACATTGGACATTAAACCTAATACCTATAAATTATTATTATTATTATTATTAAATGTATAAATAGCTTATTAAATCTTAATTAATTAATTGTACACACATTGAACCTATGAATGTGATGATTACTATTATTATTATTTTCAACTAATTAATTGGACATTGGACATTAAACCTATAAATAATAACATTGTCTATACTCTATATAATGTTAGTTGTACACTTATAGTATAAGTTATACTATACCCTTATATCTTAATTAATTAATTGTACACACATTGAACCTATGAATATGATGATTACTATTATTATTATTTTTAACTAAGTTATTGGACATTGGACATTAAACCTAATACCTATAAATTATTATTATTATTATTAAATCTATAAATAGCTTATTAAATCTTAATTAATTAATTGTACACACATTGAACCTATGAATATGATGATTACTATTATTATTATTTTTAACTAAGTCATTGGACATTGGACATTAAACCTATAAATAATAACATTGTCTATACTCTATACGATGTTAGTTGTACACTTATAGTATAAGTTATACTATACCCTTATATCTTAATTAATTAACTGCACATACATTGAACCTATGAATATGATGATTGCTATTATAGTATTATTATTATTTTTAACTAAGTAATTGGACATTGGATATTAAACCTAAAAATAATAACGTAGTCTATACTCTATGCAATGTTAGTTGTACACTTATAGTATAAGTTATACTATACCCTTATATCTTAATTAATTAATTTTACACACATTGAACCTATGAATATGATGATTACTATTATTATTATTTTTAACTAATTAATTGGACATTGGACATTAAACCTAAAAATAATAACGTAGTCTATACTCTATGCAATGTTAGTTGTACACTTATAGGATAAGTTATACTGTACCCTTATATCTTAGTTAATTAATTGTACACACATTAAACCTATGAATATGATGACTACTATTATTATTATTTTCAACTAATTAATTGGACATTGGACATTAAACCTATAAATAATAACATTGTCTATACTCTATATAATGTTAGTTGTACACTTATAGTATAAGTTATACTATACCCCTATATCTTAATTAATTAATTGTACACACATTGAACCTATGAATATAATGATTACTATTATTATTATTTTCAACTAATTAATTGGACATTAAACCTATAAATAATAACATATTCCATATAATGTTAGTTATACTATAACCTTAGATCTTAATTAGTTAATTGTATACATATTGAAGTTGTCAAGCTATGATTATTATTGATTAATAACATGGTTAATTTTTTTTTTAGTTACATTGTTGTGTAGGTTGGGTCGGGTCAGATGATAAAATAGGTCGAAGTCACGAGCCCCCATCGAGCTTAATCGAGCGAGTCGGGTATGTGTCACTAGCTAATCGAGTGAGTTTTAACAGTAACAAGCGAGTTTTTACAGTGTCGAGCTCGAGTTCGAGTCGAGCTTAGTCGAGCGGGTAGCAAGCGAGCTGTCGAGTGTGTCGGCTCATTTACAGCCCTAATTTTGAGCATGTTGGAATGGATGAGAAGTAAGTTAATAAGAGCATTCTCAGCAGCTTCCTCGTCATTTTCCCTAAATTTAAGGATTCAAACTATTTTTTGCTTCCCTATGTCAAAATACACCACAATAGCTTCCCTTAATCATTCCTTATAGCATTAAAATATTATTATTTTTATTTTACTTTTTTTATTTTATTCTTTTAATTTATTAAACAAACTTTCTCTCTCTCCATCATATTTTCTTCCCTCCGAAGGTTCTGTTTCATTTTTTTGGATTTGATTTTCAGAATCCAAAAGAGGTAGAGATTTCCAGAATCCAAAAGAGGTAGATTTGATTTTTTTTGGATTCTTTTAATTTTTTGGATTTGATTTTCTTTGCTCCGATGATTTTCCGTTCCATTTCGTTTTTCTTTCTCTCCCTCAGTTTCGTTCTCTCCGATGGGATCGGCGGTGTTCGAGAATCCGAAGCAGAGGCCCCAGTTGTGGTTAAAATCCAGCAAGTGAATCCTTCTTTGGCAACCAAGCTTGTGGATTTTTCATCCCTGTCAAGGAGGTGAAGCAAGGACTCCAGAGATTTGTTCTTGAACTCGATCCCCCCGATTTGCAACCTGGTAAAGAGGTCCCTGATGAAAAACACCAAGTCTTTTATGAAAGAGCAAGGACTTGGGTGAGAGAGAACATGGCGTTTGACTGGTGGAGGACCTCGGTGTCGTCCGGCCATTTGGTGAGGTGGGAGAGAGAGACGTGAGAGGAGAGAGGAGAGAGAATTTTTTTTTTTTCAATATAATAATCATATGGATCGCTACAGTAGAACCCAATACATTGGGTTCTACTGTAGCATCTGATGGGTTAAGGAACCATTTAGGGAATCTACTGTGAGACATTTTTTGTGATTTTTTGGACATATTCCCTACATATAGGGAACAGACTTCCTTATAGGGAGTCTGCTGGGAATGCTCTAAGAAGGTATGTGAACAAAAGGGAGCTTATCAGTTCAATGGAGGAAACATTAGGGCCAAAAATTAGGAGAAAGCTGGAAAAGAAAAGGATGAAGCCAGTCATTGTTGGTGCACATATGCGATTTTAACTCCAATTAGAGAAATTCCAATTTAATCTTTTCCTTGATTTGATTAAACTTAACCACATCATATAGGTCCTCTATTATGATTGGTTAAGCTTAACCATATCTTCTAGGTCTTCTCAAAGTGCGTTTTAAGCCCAAAATCAATGGTATTTCTTGTATCTTTATTAAACACCTAAAAACAGTAAAACAACAAAAAATCAAATAAATAACAACGCTAAGGAATTAACATATGTGAGTTAAGGGGCTTGAATGTGCAACATTCGACGCTTATAAGGTATGTTTGAGGTTGAGTGCCAAGGGAAACATTTTGTTGTTGTCTTGTTGATGTGATGGCAGAACTTATGGATGCAGAAAATGGGATGTTACTGGTATCCCATGTTGTCATGCCATTTTAGTCATTTTACACCAAGGTGGGGACCTTACTGATTTTGTTTGAGTGAATATTATAGCAAGGAGAAGTATTTGAAGGCATATCAATACATCATCTACCCAATGCCAAGTGCTAAGTGAATAACAGTGGCCTAGAAGCAACCAACCTAAGATTGAGCCACTTAAAACGAGGGAAACTCCTGGCAAGCATAAAAAACTCAGACGAAGGAGTGTTGAAAAACCTAGAAATCCTTATACAATGAGAAAATGGGGCAATAAGAACCAATGTGGACATTATATGAAGTATGATCACAATAAGAGATCATGCACTACTACACAAAGACATGACGAAAGAATAGAACATATGAGAACATACTACAGAGAGTGCAGTCACTGACTGAAATTTGGACAAGATAAGTGTCACTTTAATTTCTTAGACTTATTGTTTATTATTTAGTGGTTAGTGTTTAGTGCTTGATGTTTGGTGTTTAGTGTTTATTTTTCAACCCTTAATGGTGGTTAATTTTTTTTTTTTTTGGTAGTTGGATGGATCATCAACTGCCACATCAACCACGAGAACAAAAAGGGGAAGAGTTAACACACCAATCAGAGGTGCAAAAAAAAGCTAAGGGACCAGGTTTTGTTCAAAGGGGACAACATTCTGTGTAAGGGGATCACAATCTAGTGGTCAATCAACTAGCACAACTCAAACACCAATTGCACGTTCTGCATCCCAACATGCAACCCAGCCAGTCAAAACAGCAAATCCATCAGCAGCACCTTTTGCATCCCAGAATGTAGGGGTGTAAGTGAGCGAAGCCGCTTGCAAGCAAACTCGAGATCGGCTCACATAAACTCAACTCGATTATTAAATGAGCCGTTTCATGAACACAAATTCTGGCTTGAATATTAAACGAACCAAACTCAGCTCGATCTGGTTAGGCTCGTGAGCAAGCTTGTATAAGGCTCGAATCGTATATTTTTTATTAAGTAATAAATAACAATATATAGTCAATATTATTCAACAATAACAAATATACTATATAACTTTTTATTATTATTATTATTATTATTATTATTATTATTATTATATATATATGTGTGTGTGTGTGTGTGTGTGTGTGTGTGTGTAGGAAATAATAAGAAATATACTATATAATCATTATATCATATAATATAATCATAGGGTATAAGTTATTGTCCCATTTAATCAAAGAATTATCATTAGATACGTTATACTTTGGAATCGTATATCACATATCACATATCACATAATCTTGATGTAAGATAATATTAATATGAGTTGTGAGATAACATGATCATATAATTTAAGTATGACCATTAGATCATTAGGATTTAGGGGTTTCAGCATTACCATTAGATAATAAGTTCATATGATAATAGCTTAAATCATATGATCTAATTTAATGGGATCATAAGATATGATCATTTGATCATATAAATCATGATTCATGATAATACATAGTAATTTATGTATTACCATTAGATCATTTCATCATTAGGGGGTTGTTTGTTAAACAACATGTCATCCCCAAATAAAGTGTAATAATTAGTATAGAAAAGTGAGAAAGTGGTATTGGAAAGTGGAAAATTTTTGTTTTGTAGTGATTTTTTTATTTGAATAGTAGTAAAAAGAATATGATGTGATATAAAAAATAAGAATGTTTTGATGTTGATTTTTTTGAAAAAATAGATGAATAGTATTTGGGGGTGGGAGGGTGTTTAACAAACACCCTCTAGGAGTTTGAGTAGCACCCTTACACATTAGATAATATGTTCTAATTTATGCGATCATATGATCATATTCATAATTTAAGCATTACCATTACATAATATAATCTAAATTCTAACATAAACATATGATCATAACAATTTTATTTATTTTTTAAAAGACGAAATCAGACCAACTAATCTTTTTTTTTTTTTAAGATGAGTTTGTCAGGTCTAACCTTTCATTCCTTATCTAAATGCAATTCATTACCCCTCACTTAAATATTGATCCAATGGCTATTAAGTAAACACTAAAATATGTGTATGATCCAACTGTCATAATAGTGAAGTTCATTATTTATATTAAAAAAATTTATAGATGGAAAAGACTAAATTTAAATAAGAAATTATTGGTGTCAATAATTTGACCATAATTCTCCAATATTCTCCTACAAATTCAATAGATGAATCATTAGATTTGCGAGGTCTACTATTAGCTTATGTGGGGTCCACATAAGTTCACAAATTGATTTGTAAGATGAGATGAAAAAAAATATTGATACTAATCATTTCTCAATTTAAAGGTTGTAGATGATGGGATAACACAACTATCAACTTTTAATTTTTTTACGTCGGATCCTCCCAAGTGCCAAGTGCTAAACATTGAAATTTATTTATTTTTAAAAATTGGCGGGAAGCATGACGCATCACGTTGGGTAGTGGGAAAAGTACGTGATGCATCATGTCCATCATGGAATAGAATTCTCTATAGTTCATTTGAACTGGAGACTATCCATTTAGTTATATTTTAGGGGTATTTTTGTCTTTTCACTTTTTCGTCCATCACCATGCGTAATTTACTCCATTATTTTAGGGACAAAGTCTTGGGATTGTGCCCTGAATCCCAATGCTTTTTATATCTGTGTCAACATTCAAATGTTTGCAATGAATATACGTTATATTCACTGATTAAATGATTTGAGCATATAGCATATAAAATGTCTTTTACATGCTTATTACCAAGTTTATCATATTTATTATACATGTGAAAGGTGCTAGAATTACATTGAATATGGCTATAGGTGTGAGTAACATGGTTATCACACAATGTCTTAGTTTATAATCTTTGTATCCTTAAATGTATAAAGTTCGTAATCATTAGATGGAACTGGGCATTCCATTTTGAGCAAGACCGTTACACAACGAATCTTGGTGATCTACCTTAATCAAGTGAAGCGGTGACTTTGGGATTGATGTTCAGTGTGCATCCTAAAACATTGAACAGACCAAAGAGTTGTCTTTTCATAAAAGTACTGTATATTAAGGAAATACAATAACTCCCCAAAGACTACTTAGACTTTGATTCTAAATTCTGAGGGAATTGTGGTCTCAAATATTTTTTGTAGATTAATTTGATGTATCACCGAGTGAGACTTATCATTGGTCAAACTAACCTTTGTGTATTGGATAATCACATAAAATATTGTGGGAAAATATTTTCCGAAAGGGAATCCAAAATCCTTTGTTGGTGAACAAAGAGATAAGAAATTTCTCCTTGAGATAGATTTTATGGATATTATTCTCAAAGTCTCCGGTCGGGGCTTTTTGGTTGGCATATCAAAATATATTCTTGTATGTTTTACAAGTATGAAAATAACGTAAAATTAATGACTCAAGGATAAGAGATAGAGAATTAAGCGGCAATATCCTTAACCTTAATTCTTTTACGAAATATTTCATGGAGGAATCATAAGTCAACATTAATTAAGTTAAAGTGATTAATTGTTTAATCAAAATATTTATTGGAGTGCAATCGCAATTATTTAGTGGAATTAATTGTGATTAAAATATTGTTACGTAAATTAATGTCACGGAAACATGATTACGAACATATTTAAGGCAATAATATTTTTCCCTTTAGGTCCTTCGCCAAGTTAATGTTATTTAACCATAATAATGCTTTCTTATTTATTGAGCTCAATATCTTATTTATTTAAAACACGGGTTAGAGAGATATGGTGTAATTGGGCTTGGGATAAAACCTAGAGGCCCAATGAGCATAAGTGAAACACATAAAGGCCAGAGAAAATTCATTGAGCCTATGTGTTGGGTACAAGGGAGAAGGGGTTAGAATAAAATTCAAGCCCATATCCACTAAAGTGGACGCATGGACCAGGGAGGAAATCCCTGTCCCATGCATTGGATGCAAAGGGAATAGGCTAGGGTTTTTCCCTAAGCCCTAGCCGTCCCCCTCTCCTACCTTGGCTAGGATTGGCTTTTCCCAGTTCTAATTTAATTAGAATTACTCACTTGTCCCACATTGCTTAAATCTAAATATCTGCTTCCTTGCTAAGTCTATAAATAGAGAAGAGCCTAGACTCTCAAATTACAAATTCATTCTATCAAGTTCTCTTAATAGTTAATTCTCCTAAACTCTCTGAGAATTAATAATTCTTTGTGTTAACTCACGAAGAATAAAAATTTAAGATTTGAAGAGCGAAGTAAGAGCTCACACTCTCTAGGCTAAAAGATCTAGGGGTCTCTACATCCGTGAGATCTGTCATGTTCTTGAAGAAAGAAGCACTTGTTCTTCGTGTTCTTGAAGAAAGAAGCACTTGTTCTTCGTGTTCTTGAAAAAATAAGAAATTGTCCTTCGTGTTCTTGAACAAGAAAAAACATGTTCTTGGAGAAGCAAAATATTTTTTCCCAAAGCTAGGAGTGGCCATTGTCATTCAAGTAAGTGTTCTTCGTTCTTGCCATTTAATTTTAAATACCAACTGTTCTTCACATGTTCTTCATAAAGGATTCTTAGCATGAGAATTCGATTTATTCCGCTGTGCAAATTTTGATTTGCAATCCTATTCCAAACACAAACTACCTTATTTTTTTGTCTTAAAAATATACATAAGAATGTTATATATAAATTGCTTTATATCAATCAGTAAAATGTCAAATTTATAACAAAACATCAAATTTTTGTTCATAAACAAATACACATCATAAAATTTCTCAATTTTTATTATTTCATTCATGGAAAAATCAATTTATCCAATCAATAAATTGATTTTTAAAATTTTCTATATTATATTTTGTAGTAAATAAAAAATTAATATTTTTATGAAATCATGTTAAAATATTCATCTTATAAAAAATATTAACACATTTTAGTGCTAATCAAAAAATAAAAATTTCTTACAAAAAAAAATATTATTTTTATTACTTTCAAAATGTCCACAAAATTAGTTTTTTAAGGCTCCCAAGTGGTAACTCAATCGGTTGGGACCATGCCTAATGAAACAAGGGTCATTAGTTCAAATTCCCCTCCCCACTATTGTGTGGACATGTCAATAAAAAAAAAAAAAAAAAAAAAAAGTTTTTTAAGAGAAATTTATCACATGTTGTTGCCGTTAACTGTATGAAAAGCTGATTGTGGTGTATATGGGTTGAAATCAACGTTCATGAGGTCATTTGCTTAGATCCATTGGTCCACAAAAACAATGTACAAAAATTGTCCAAGAATGAGTCACACATTGAATCGATTCCCTTGTTGGGTTGTGGGAAAATGCTGAATATGGACATGACTTATCACATGGCTTGGCAACTACATTAAATGCGCACAGAAAAGTAAAGCCTTCATCTTTCTTTCTTTTTTTCAACTCTACAACTAGATAAATTCTTGTCTTATTCTCCATCCGATTTTTTTTTCTTGCTTTATTACTTTTTCGCACGTTAATCCTCTATAATGCACGTTGGTGCTCATTCATCACCAACGATCCAGATTTACATAATGACAAGCCCACCTAAAAAAAGTCAACGTCAATATAAATCTGATGGTCACCATACAAGGTTCCACCATACGGCCATAAAGGCTACACAAACATGACAATGTCCCTGGGTAAAATGTGTTGGACATATCATGTACAAAACCCATCGATCATTATTGCCTCCTTTGCATCTCTTCATCTTCAAGTTTTCTTCTTCTTCTTTTTTTATATTTAATTTTTAAATTAAATTAATAAAAATTATTATACTGACGTGGCAAAACGGTGTGTTTTGATTCAAACTAACGGGCGTTACAAAAATTTTACCGTGGGGATTTATTTGGCATTTCGATTAACCCAGGGAGTAAAAAGTCTAAAAAAAAAATCTTAGGAATTTTTCAGTTTTTGCGGATTGACTCAGGAACTTATGATATATTTACCCAAAGTTTTAACCTTTGGTCTAAAGACAATTCTGGTATATTGTAATAAACAAGGTCCCCAGACCTATACCCATAGGTCTTACATATGTCCTTTATATCAGGAAAGTCAATTTATTTCCATCATATTGGCCAGGGTAATTACTATCAGTGCTACCAACATAATTACACCTATGTTTCCGGTTAAAGGTACCCCATAGTGCACCTCAAACATAAATGAGTGTGAACCCATCATGTGTCGTGCCATATTCATTAAATTGAAAAGGTGTAAATGTGCAAATCAATACATCAAATGTGAAAATGTGTAAAAGCATATGATAAGAAAATGACAATTTTAAACTTAGGGGAAAATGCAGTTTACCCCCCTAAAGTTTCAAGAGTTTTTCAATTTTAACCCCAAAGTTCAAAAATTGGCAATCTACCTCCCTGAAGTTTCAAAAATTGGCAATTTAAACCTTCTGTTTAATTTTTCTGTTAAATTATATGGAAATTTTTTAAAAAAAGCCTGAGGGTAATAATGTAATTTCATACATTTCCATCCATTTTGACGAAAAAATTAAACGGGGGGTTTAAATTGCCAATTTTTGAAACTTCAGGGGGGTAGATTGTCAATTTTTGAACTTTGGGGTTAAAATTGAAAAACTCCTAAAACTTCAGAGGGGTCAACTGCATTTTCCCCTTAAACTTATTTAATTATTGAAGGGACCATTTGCTGCTTGTGCAGCAAAGGACCACATTACCCTCATACTCAACCTTACTTAAGACCAGTCACCAGCCATAAAAATAAAAAATGTTAAAGCAACCTACCAATAGGCATTTACATTGTCCCCTAAAGCAACCAAACAATGAAAAATAATGAAATGGGTCACTTTATTTAGGGTATAATATTCAAAGTGGTAATCACATGTCCAACACAAGCAACAAATAGGGGACCACACTTCAGTACTAAACAACGACAAGATGACAAAAAAAACAAAAAAAAAATGACAATTTTTAAGAACATTATAAATAAATAAAATAAATAAATAAAAAAAAAAGAACAAGATGACCCACTTCGCAAAACATGAATATAAATAGAAAACCCAAATATGTCAAAACTTTCAGAAGCATTACATGCGAAATCCCCAAAGATCCATGTAAAACCCCCCAAAATCCAATACATATCAAACACAAATTAAAAAATAAAATCAACTATAAACCCTAAGAAATAAACTTTGGGAAAACGTAAAACTTACTTGATTAGCATAGTCACGAACGGATTTCAGTATGAATTAACACTAACCCACTGCAAATTGTAACCCAACTTCAGTTTTTATGGTTCACCGACAACGAAGCACAAGATCACTTTGAAGTGTGTTTGGAATTTGTTTTTCTCGTTTGGCATTTGAAATTAGGTTAAATTTGGGATTTTTTGCAGGAGAACAATTTGGACAATTAACTATGAATGGGTGAGGGAGGGTATAATGGGTAGAGGTGGGCTAAAAACTCACGTGCATCGCACGTGATAGCCATTCCATTTGGGTGGGGGGTCAATTGATTGTTGAATGTACATAAGTTCAAATTGAGAGATTTTGAATTTTGGAAGGGTCTTCTCAAAAAGCGCGGTAGTTAAGGGGTTTAAAGTAAAGTTTCCCCTAATACTTAAGTTACATAAAAAATAAAAGTTACAAAATAAAGGCTAGTAGCCAACAAATAACTAGACCACCAGGCCTAAGCTCCTAGCAACAAATAGCCACCAAGTAGAATGCACCTTCAAATCACTAATCATCCTCAAGTAAAATGCCGATGTTCTTTAAA
>NC_081551.1:14372584-14376399 GCF_901000735.1 Corylus avellana | reverse complement strand
CCATCCCTTCCGAAGCATCCGCCACTTCCTCATACATCGACCACCTCTCCAAAACCAATCTCCCCATCTCCTTCCACTCCCTCCCCTCAATCCACCTCCCCCCACCCCAACACTCTCACGACATCCAAGCCCAAATAGTCAACGCCTCCAAGCTCATCCTCCTCACCGCCCCCCACGTCGTGACTCCCTCCGAACCATCTCTCTGTCCTCCTCTGTTCTCGCCCTCATAACCTCGGTTGTCCACCCCTACTCCGATGACACCCTCAACATCCCAACTTACTACTACTGCACCTCTTGTGCTTCTACTCTTGCCCTTTTTCTCTACTTGCCAACCCTCCATGGTCAAACCACCAAAAGCTTCAAGGATCTCGGCAGCACTCTGTTGCACATTCCTGGACTACCACCCATCAAAGCTTCCGACATGCCTCAGCCTCTTCTCCAACGGGACGACCCCACTTACCATTTCTTCCTTAACAATGCCTCTTGCCTACCCAAATCAAAGGGGTTCATAGTAAACACGTTTGACTCACTTGAGCCACTTGCAATCAAAGCCATAGCCGATGGTGCTTGCGTTCCAAACGGTCTAATTCCGCCGGTGTACCCTATTGGGCCGCTGATCACAGATGCCAAAGATAGAGCCAGCGCCAGCAGCTCAAGCGATGCATCGTCGGAATGTTTAGATTGGTTAGATGCACAGCCGAGCAGAAGCGTTGTGTTCTTGTGCTTTGGTAGAAAAGGCACGTTTTCTGAAGAGCAACATGAAAAGATTGCAATTGGGTTGGAGAGAAGCAACCAAAGATTCTTGTGGGTGGTGAAGAGTCCACAGGGTTCAACAACTACAGAACCAAACTTGGAGGTGATATTGCCAAAAGGGTTTTTGGAGAGGACAAAAGAAAGGGGTCTGGTGGTGAAGTCTTGGGCTCCACAGAGTGAAATTCTGAGCCATGAAGCGGTAGGCGGTTTCGTGACGCACTGCGGGTGGAACTCGGTGCTAGAAGCGGTGAGTCACGGCGTGGCGATGGTGGCGTGGCCATTGTATGCTGAGCAGCACGCGAATGCTGTGGTTTTGGTGGAGGAAATGAAGCTGGCAATACCCATTAACATGGCAACATCTTCTGAGGAGGAGGTGAGTTCAGAGGAGGTGGAAACGAGCGTGAGAAAGCTGATGGAATTGGAGGAAGGAAAAATTCTCAGAAAGCGAAGTCTTGATATGAGAGCGATGGCAAGGGCGGCTTGGACCAGTGGTGGGACTTCCTTCGCTGCCTTTTCCAACTTGGTGGCTTCTTGGAAGCTAGGATGATAATTTGCTTCAATTTTCATGCAATTTTTTGACTAGTAATAATTGGACCAGTGTAGTGGGCTGGTCTAATGAACCTATTACCAAAAGTTGTATGTCTTTGTTTGTGGGTTCTCGAATAAATATTGAATTTCGTTTATATATATATATATATATATATATATATATATATATATTGGAAACTTTATTTTAGACTCATGAACTACCATGCGGTTAGACGTACTTTCCGAACTTTGAAACCTTTCAATTTGGACCTTTAAACTTTCATTTACAATTAATTTGAACCCCTCCGCCAATTTATAAAAAAGTTAGGGGTATAAACGTCATTATATCACTTTTAATGTTTAAAATTTAACGGAAGGGTTCAAATTGATTATAATTAAAAGTTCAGAGGTATAAATTGAGAAGTTTCAAAGTTCAGGGGTATGTCAAATCAAGTAAAGTTCATGGGTCTAAAGTGAAGTTTTTTTTTTTTTTTCTTTAAAAAATTATTTTCACTAAAACCTTACTCAATGTTATTTTATAAGAAAATATAGACCAAGTCGATTAAATTAAACTGTTCTATGTTATCTTATTATGGATTATAGTTGTTTAATTGTATTATGGTGTACACTACTTAGTAGTTATCACACAAACATCGGAATCAGGTATAATTTGCTGTCCCAATTGCATGTAATTCACACAGCCTCCGTAAAGAGTGTAGGTGCAGGGCTTGCCCGCCCAGACCTCTTTGTGGGATTGCTCGAAACCAATGCCATTCGCTGCCAAATCCGTACATAAGTACATCATCACTATAGATGTTTCGGATTTGCATCTTTTCTCTTTATTAACTGAAAAATTCCTATGTAACACCCCTTGATAGAAAAGCCCAAGCATGGAACCAATTAATCTAATACTCTGAGCATGGTCAAGATTGGGGTAGTTTGCTTAGAACATGTATGGGTTTGCATTTCAAAGCATCAAACGTTCTTTTAAGTTCTAAAAAGCACTTTCAAGAAAAAAAGTGATCGTTTGAATTTCTTCTAACAGAGCACTTTTTCCCCTTCCAAACGCTAAAAAATGTGTTTAATTTAAAGCTCAAATTTCTTCTAACAAAGACCTTATTGAGATTTGTGTGCAAAGATATCACTAGTCTTTATTATTTTTATTATTTAATTGTTCTAGTTTGGCTTTAGCTTCCTTTTTTTTTTTTCCCAAACAGTGTACGACTTCACTGAATAAACTTTCCAAGCTAGTTAAACAATTAGAAAGAAAACAAAGGGGAAATAAAGTATATGATGCATCTCCAAAAGAATAGTTAAATTCTTAATAATAGTTAAATTTGACTATTATAAGTGTTTTTTCGTCTCTAGCAGAATATGCAACTTAACTTTTTTTCATTTAGTGTGAATAGTAAAGAAGCTAATCAACCTATTCACTATTCACACTATAAACTTTGTTTATTATTTGTTTTCTCTCACTTTCTTTATTTTACTCTCTTTTCTCCTCTTTTTTTTTTTTTTTTTTTTTTCACTCTTTTGCACACAAAATAATATTTAAAGAAAATAAATAGTAGAATATAAAATTTGTTAGTGTATGGAAAAATAAGTAGTTAAAGTAAAAATTTATACTTTTTCCGTAGTTATTTTGCCTACTTTTGCTGGAGATACTCTCATCCAAGTTTATACCTTCTTCAAGATCAGGACAACCAAATATTTTTAAAGAATTTGTGAGGGACATGATAATTTTTACAGCAAGTTGCATAAAAAATAAAAAATAAAAAAAAATAAAAATTATAAAGGCAGTGTCAAACACTATTCAATAATAATAATAATAAAAAAAACCATTTCATGCCATTGAAAAATAAGCCCAGCTAGAGTACAATACAAGCCAACTATTCACTCCATTTCCTACAACTTAAAAAGTTCTGTACTTTTAATTGGCTTCCTCAATTATTGCTTGTGCTGGCAGAAGGATTTTTTTTTTTTTTTTGATAAAAGATTCATCTCATTTCATAATCAAATAGTTTACCAGAGTTTTGAAAACTCTAACTAACAGGAGCAACAAGCTCTAAAGAAATAATAGAAGCAATACAATGAGAACATTCCTCCATCCAAACCCTATCTTAAATATTCAAGAGAGTATTCTTTGCTAAATGATATGTCACTGAATTAGCTTCTATTTGGACATGCTGGCAGAAGGATTACAATATCTTTTATGTCAAAATGTAACATTAATTAATAATACTTGTTAACTGTTTGGAGAGAATATTTCTTGTGGTTTTCCTATTTTTTGTGGTATTCATGTCAATATGATCTCTCGCATTCTCTCAATTTTTTTTTTTTTTATTGAAATGGGATTCATAATAAAAACAGAAGCTCAGCGTTCCTTGGTTACAATAAGTTGCACACTAGGAGGAAAGATCTCCCGCCACTCCTGCGCTTCGCATTCTCTCAATTGATTACTTTAAACAAACTATTAATTTTTAATAGTGTTGTTGACAAACATTTAAAAAAAAAAAAAAAATCTATCAACTTAT
>NC_081551.1:14363822-14372484 GCF_901000735.1 Corylus avellana | reverse complement strand
AAGAAATAAACTTTGGGAAAACGTAAAACTTACTTGATTAGCATAGTCACGAATGGATTTCAGTACGAATTAACACTAACCCACTACAAATTGTAACCCAACTTCAATTTTTATGGTTCACCAACAACGAAGCGCAAGATCACTTTGAAGAGTGTTTGGAATTTGTTTTTCTCGTTTGGCATTTGAAATTAGGTTAAATTTGGGATTTTTCGCAGGAGAACAATTTGGACAATTAACTATAAATGGGTGAGGGAGGGTATAATGGGTAGAGGTGGGCTAAAAAATCACGTGCATTGCACATGATAGCCATTTCGTTTGGGGTTAACAACTCAAACTAACGGATGGAGGGGTCAATTGATTGAAATTGAAAGTACATGGGTTCAAATTGAGAGGTTTTAAATTTTGGGAGGGTCTTCTCAAAACGCGCGGTAGTTAGGGGTCTAAAGTAAAATTTCCCCTAATACTTAAGTTACATAAAAAAAATAAAAGTTACAAAATAAAGGCTAGTAGCCAACAAATCACTAGACCACCAGGCCTAAGCTCCTAGCAACAAATAGCCACCAAGTAGAATGCACCTTCAAATCACTAATCATCCTCAAGTAAAATGCCGATATTCTTTAAAGTTATTTCTACAAAGAATTAAACAAAAAAAAAAACATAATTACAATCACAATTCAAACTAATAAATGGGATTTGTAAATAGAAAAATAAATTAAGAATTGAATAATAAAAAACTTGCATGAATCGAGCTTATAACTTTCAGGATCATCAACCATCTCTGAGTCATAACCATTGCCAATACTTAAGAGTTTTGATCTTAACTAATTTTTTGAACATACCAATGCTCCAACCGGTGCTAAAAGCCGACTTTGAAGCAACTGTTGTAATGAAAATGGCCAACACATTTCGTGCTATTTGGGCAAGTATTGGAAATTTTGTTGATTCACCTTCGACCAATTTAAAATATCGAAAATATTCGCATTTGGTTTTTCAACATCCTCCATCAAATACCAATCTATTTCCTGTTTTCTTTCAACATCACTTTTAGAAGTTAGGTACTTATGAAACTTATTCATAACGTAAAGTGAAAGGTTAGTATTCTCAGTTTCTTCTATTTTCATTGAAGTACGTTGTGGCAATTCACTACTATCTTAAACTTGAGATAAACTATCTCCAACGTTGTAGTGATCATATAATTTGTTTAGGTGGTTCCTTTATTTTGTAATCATATTAGTTGATTGCTCGGCAATAAGAACATCTTTAAACCAAAACTCTATTGACCCCAATTTGGTTCGTGGATCAAGTATAACTGGAACAAACAATATCATGTTAACCGTATCAGGATTCCCCCAATACTTATTGTACTTCGTCTTCATTTTCGCCGCCATAGCTCTCAATACATGATCACCATTCTCACTATACACTTGTAAATGCATTTCAATGCCACAAATTTCTTAAAATTACATATTAGATGTCACATACAAAAAGACCCCAAAAGTCGCATTGTGGCATCATAAAAAAGTTTGAGAAACTTGAGAAAAACCCTAATATGCTCCCAATCAGCAAAAGTAGGAGGTCCCAAACCCTTTTCACTTGCCCTTCCTCAGACAATGTAGAAGCAAATTTGCTATCAAACTCTTGCATAAGTTTGAAAGCACTTTGATATTTTTTAGCACCTTCCAACATCTTATATGTAGAGTTCCATCTAATTGTAACATCAAGATACAACAAACTCTTGAAAGAAATTTTTTCTTTTTCCAACAACCCTTAAACTTCTCAAATCTTGAATGTGAAGACTTCACATACTTCACCGCACCTCTAACCTTCACAATAGAGTCATCTATCTCATTCAAACCCTCAGACACAATAAGATTTAGTATGTGTACAATACACCTCACATGCATAAACTGATTCTCTAATATGGCACTTTTCTTATTACTAGTTCTCCTCTTCAAGTACTTCAAAGCAGCATCATTGCAACTAGAATTGTTAATTATGATAGTGAAAATGCAATGAATACCCCACTCAAGAATACATGACTCAATCTTCTTCCCAATGGTCTCGCCTTTGGGATTAGGAATTAAACAAAAGTTTAAAATTCTTTTGTGTAAGTTTTAATCACTATCAATAAAATGGAAGGTGATACACATATAATTAAGACAAACCTGAGCACCCATTGTCATAAACATTACCCTCAACTTTTCCTTCTTAGACATGAAGAGCTTGACACAATCCTTCATCACAATATAACACAACTCTTGCTCATTTTGCTTACATTTTGTTGATACTGTGCACAACAATGATGAACAGTATAGAATCAAAAGAGAGAGATTAAGAGAGAGTAGAGACAATGATTTACGAGGTTCGGCAATGTGCCTACATCCACAAAGAGACGGTTGTATTTTGATATTAATTATTCAGGATATATATATATATATATATATATAGGAAAAACCCTAAACCCTAATTGTACGGACGCATTTTGAAAATTTCCAAAATACCACATACCGTACAACGGGGGCGCGACGTTCACTCTGCTCCCGTCTACTTGGCCTTCCACTAGTGTTAATATAAGCCACTAGTTCCAACATATTTTTTATTTTTTCATAAAGCAATGTTATATCTTGACAGGCCTGGATTTTATTTTCTATGCTCTTGATGGATTATGCTAATTAAAATTTATGGTAGTCATAAACATCTATTTATGTGATCTCTTAAAAAATGCCTTAATTGCAAACTTAAGGATGTCAATGTCATTTTCTCTTTTACCAATCCCTCGACATCCATAACATCTTCAATACTACATCCAAGTTTATCATACCTCATAGATGTCACTGTATTCTTACTTTCTATTACATCACAAATACGACTCAAATGTTGACTAACAATTTGAACTCCTTTCCTCCTCTTACCTTGAATCGTAGGACCAACATTTTTCTTTCTTTTATCCCGCATATTTAAACCAATAGGAATATCATCAATACCATGTGTATTGAGATTTGGTTCATTTTCCAAAACTCCTAAACCTTCTAAAAGAACATTGTTATCTTTATTAAGCATTACATCTACACCAGTTATGACACCAATATTATTAGGAACCAACCATACGGATGGTGCCCAAGATCTCTCCCCAATGATAGTTATACCTTTAAACAATATATACAGCTTCATAGCATAAGCCAAACCTGCAGTACGAAACTTGGTTGCTTATGGAATTTCTTGCATTTAGGTATATGTAAAAATCAATAACAAACATTTTATAAACCATTTAAACAAAAACATATAGGTAAAAATATAATACCTATAATTTTTTTTCCCACTAATCATCGAGTATATCAATTGTCTTTTTCACTGGATCTCATCCAAGGCCAGTTTCCTTGCCTATCAATCTCTTCCAAATGTTCTATTTTTTTTTTCTTTTTTCAAACTATCACACTTGTTCCTTAGTTGTTTATAGCAATATTGTTTTCTAGTTTTTTCGTTAAATTTATTTACTACATTTTTCCATCATGTCTTATTGAAATGCATTCCTAAGCCATTACTAGCGTAAATCTCACTAATACATATGTCAATATAATATTCTAACATTTTTTCGGTCAAAACTATTTTCTTTATCTGAGTATCTTGAGTTTCTGCATAGTAACAGCAAAGTTGCTTTGACATTTTTTACTCATGTTTGTCATACAATAAATAAGTTGATAGATTTTTTTTTTTTTTTTTTTTATAAAAAAATGTTTGTTAACAACACTATTAAAAATTAAAAGTTTGTTTAAAGGAATCAATTGAGAGAATGCAAGAGATCATATCGACATGAATACCACAAAAATAGGAAAACCACAAGAAATATTCTCTCCAAACGGTTAACAAGTATTATTAATTAATGTTACATTTTGTGATAAAAGATATTGTAATCCTTCTTTCAGCACACGCAATAATTGAGGAAGCCAATTAAAAGTACAGAACTTTTTAAGTTGTAGGAAATGGAGTGAATAGTTGGCTTGTTTTGTACTCTAGCTGGGCTTATTTTTCAATGGCATGAAATGGTATTTTTTTTTTTTTTTTATTGAATAGTGTTTGACACTACCATTATAATTTTTTTTTTTTTTTTTTTTATGCAACTTGCTGTAAAAATTATCATGTCCCTCACAAACAGAGACGGAGGGAGGGATGGTCCCCCCCCCCCAAAATAAGGAAAAAAAAATTATAAGTTAAAAAAATAAAAAATAAAAAGTAAAAAAGTAAAATTAAAGTTTTAATTTTAGTCATTTGGCCCCTTCCAAAAAAAAAAAAAAATTGGCCCTACTTTTAAATTTTTTGGCCATATTCAATAAAAATTTTTAGCCCTATTTTTAATTTTGTTGGCCCATACCCACTAAGTTTTTTTTATTTTTGGCCCTTAAATTTAAATGTCCACTTTTTTTGGCCCTTACAGTAGTCTTTAGTTCATAAAAAACAACCAAAATAATTTTTTTAATAAAAAAATTCTAAAGAACCGAAAAAAAAAAATTTGGCTGGCCCCCTTCCATAAAATTTTCTGGCTCCGTCCTTGCTCACAAATTCTTTAAAAAGATTTGGTTGTCCTGATCTTGAAGTTTCTTCAGTAAAAGTATGCAAAATAACTATCGAAAAAGTATAAATTTTTACTTTAATTACTTATTTTTTCATACACACTCCAACAAATTCTCTATTTTACTCTTTATTTTCTTTAAATATTATTTTGTATGCAAAAGAGTGTGAAAGAAAGAGGAGGAGAGAGAGTAAAATAAAGAAAGTGAGAGAGAACAAATAATAAACAAAGTTTATAGTATGAATAGTGAATAAATTGAGATTAGCTTATTTACTGTTCACAATAAATGAAAAAAAGTTAAGTTGCATGTTCTGCTAGAGAGAAAAAAACACTTATAATAGTCAAATTTAACTATTATTAAGAATTTAACTATTCTTTTGGAGATGCATCATATACTCTATTTCCTCTTTGTTTTCTTTCTAATTGTTTAACTAGCTTGGAAAGTTTATTCAGTGAAGTCGTACACTGTTTGGGAAAAAAAAAAAAAAAGGAAGCTAAAGCCAAACTAGAACAATTAAATAATAAAAATAATAAAGACTAGTGATATCTTTGCACACAAATCTCAATAAGGTCTTTGTTAGAAGAAATTTGAGCTTTAAATTAAACACATTTTTTAGCGTTTGGAAGGGGAAAAAGTGCTCTGTTAGAAGAAATTCAAACGATCACTTTTTTTCTTGAAAGTGCTTTTTAGAACTTAAAAGAACGTTTGATGCTTTGAAATGCAAACCCATACATGTTCTAAGCAAACTACCCCAATCTTGACCATGCTCAGAGTATTAGATTAATTGGTTCCATGCTTGGGCTTTTCTATCAAGGGGTGTTACATAGGAATTTTTCAGTTAATAAAGAGAAAAGATGCAAATCCGAAACATCTATAGTGATGATGTACTTATGTACGGATTTGGCAGCGAATGGCATTGGTTTCGAGCAATCCCACAAAGAGGTCTGGGCGGGCAAGCCCTGCACCTACACTCTTTACGGAGGCTGTGTGAATTACATGCAATTGGGACAGCAAATTATACCTGATTCCGATGTTTGTGTGATAACTACTAAGTAGTGTACACCATAATACAATTAAACAACTATAATCCATAATAAGATAACATAGAACAGTTTAATTTAATCGACTTGGTCTATATTTTCTTATAAAATAACATTGAGTAAGGTTTTAGTGAAAATAATTTTTTAAAGAAAAAAAAAAAAAAAAACTTCACTTTAGACCCATGAACTTTACGTGATTTGACATACCCCTGAACTTTGAAACTTTTCAATTTATACCTCTGAACTTTTAATTATAATCAATTTGAACCCTTCCGTTAAATTTTAAACATTAAAAGTGATATAATGACGTTTATACCCCTGACTTTTTTATAAATTGGCGGAGGGGTTCAAATTAATTGTAAATGAAAGTTTAAAGGTCCAAATTGAAAGGTTTCAAAGTTCGGAAAGTACGTCTAACCGCATGGTAGTTCATGAGTCTAAAATAAAGTTTCCAATATATATATATATAAAGGAAATTCAATATTTATTCGAGAACCCACAAACAAAGACATACAACTTTTGGTAATAGGTTCATTAGACCAGCCCACTACACTGGTCCAATTATTACTAGTCAAAAAATTGCATGAAAATTGAAGCAAATTATCATCCTAGCTTCCAAGAAGCCACCAAGTTGGAAAAGGCAGCGAAGGAAGTCCCACCACTGGTCCAAGCCGCCCTTGCCATCGCTCTCATATCAAGACTTCGCTTTCTGAGAATTTTTCCTTCCTCCAATTCCATCAGCTTTCTCACGCTCGTTTCCACCTCCTCTGAACTCACCTCCTCCTCAGAAGATGTTGCCATGTTAATGGGTATTGCCAGCTTCATTTCCTCCACCAAAACCACAGCATTCGCGTGCTGCTCAGCATACAATGGCCACGCCACCATCGCCACGCCGTGACTCACCGCTTCTAGCACCGAGTTCCACCCGCAGTGCGTCACGAAACCGCCTACCGCTTCATGGCTCAGAATTTCACTCTGTGGAGCCCAAGACTTCACCACCAGACCCCTTTCTTTTGTCCTCTCCAAAAACCCTTTTGGCAATATCACCTCCAAGTTTGGTTCTGTAGTTGTTGAACCCTGTGGACTCTTCACCACCCACAAGAATCTTTGGTTGCTTCTCTCCAACCCAATTGCAATCTTTTCATGTTGCTCTTCAGAAAACGTGCCTTTTCTACCAAAGCACAAGAACACAACGCTTCTGCTCGGCTGTGTATCTAACCAATCTAAACATTCCGACGATGCATCGCTTGAGCTGCTGGCGCTGGCTCTATCTTTGGCATCTGTGATCAGCGGCCCAATAGGGTACACCGGCGGAATTAGACCGTTTGGAACGCAAGCACCATCGGCTATGGCTTTGATTGCAAGTGGCTCAAGTGAGTCAAACGTGTTTACTATGAACCCCTTTGATTTGGGTAGGTGATGCAGCGTAGGATTGTGGTGAACAAGAAAAACAGCAAGTAGAAGGGATAAATATTTCTAAGATTGTGAGACTATCACAAGAATCAAAGAAATCTTCTTAAAAACTATAGATTCTATCTATGGTTTAAGGAAAAACACAAAGAAACTCAACTCTAAGTAATTCTTATTAAACAAAATCAATAATAATCATAAACTGAATTGTTAAAGGCTATAAGCATATATTTATAGCCCAAGACTCCTAGTCCTAAAATAACAATGAAATAAAGTTAATTTAGAAGTCTACGAAAGACAACTAAACCAAATAAAAGACTAACAAAGAAACCTAATTCAAATAAAGACTGAAAGATAAGATATAATAAACGACTAATAAAAAAACCTAATAAAAGACTAAAAGATAAGATAAGATAAGATAAGATAAGCCTTGAATTCCAATCTACATCATCCTCCCGAGGTTGGAGAGAATTCGCCCTCGAATTCGGACTGTCTTTTCCACGGTCCTTCGGGTGCCCTGTTAATTCGTTCCATTCTCCGTTCCTCAAGATCACAACAAGGCAACACCCCAAAATAAATGTGACGCTTCTCATCATCGAAATACTTTGATGGTTGTCATGAAAGCCCCACACACCACTTGGCAATACTTCAGATTTGCCGTTCTTTTCTCGTTCCTTCTCCCTTTCACGTGCCATGAAGATACTCAAGGACGGGTCAACCGTTGTTTCCCTTGTGAACATATAATTATCTTCATCCGCATAGAACTCATCACAATTGTTGTTAGGAGAATTTAAAATATTTTCAACACCAATAAAATCAACATAACCCTCTTCATCATTATAATTAGGCACTTCACCTGAAAAGACTTTATCAACCTCTTCATAATTGTCGATGTCACTCGTGGGCTCTTCCTCTTCCAATTGATCATCTTCGGGGTAGAGGCCGCCAAACATGGGAGAAAAACCATCTTCTTTATACTCTTCCTCTTGGTCATCTTTTTCGGGGTAGAGGCCGTCAAGCATGGGAGAAAATCCATCTTCTTCGTGCTCGTCCTCTAGGTCGAATGCCAAAGGTCCTTCACTCGGTTCTTCCTCATTGACATCGTCATCATAGGTTGGTGGGGAATCCCAATCCACAAATCCTTGCGCAGGATCTACAACATCTTCATGTCTAAACTCTTCATCAATGAATTCGGACTCCTCAAACTCTTCATCCACAGATTCTTTTTCCTCCTCCACAGAATATGGATTTGGTTGATAGATTTGAGGCTCGCGAATAATGGTCAAGTTGGCTTGTCGCGGCATCTCCGTCTCAAATCGTGCTCTCCGTTTTTCAGAATACGCCCTATGACCGACAACCACATTATCCTCATCCACAAAGCGTTGATTCATTCGATGGTGACAAACTTTAGGGCTACCCCGGTTGTCAACTCGAGTTGTGAAGATCTCTATTTCTTTCTGTAGTAGTTCCAGCTCATCCACCATGCGTTGCCAACGAATCGCCGCTTGATTCGCCTTTAATATTTTCTGCAGCATCTCCACCTCATCCACCATGCGTTGCCATTGCTCCTCCGTACGTGTTTCACCGACTGCTTCCTTACGTTCATACACGTCCTCCAGATGTGCAAAGCGGTTGCCCCTTCTT
>NC_081551.1:14297803-14363722 GCF_901000735.1 Corylus avellana | reverse complement strand
AAGAGGCATTGTTAAGGAAGAAATGGTAAGTGGGGTCGTCCCGTTGGAGAAGAGGCTGAGGCATGTCGGAAGCTTTGATGGGTGGTAGTCCAGGAATGTGCAACAGAGTGCTGCCGAGATCCTTGAAGCTTTTGGTGGTTTGACCATGGAGGGTTGGCAAGTAGAGAAAAAGGGCAAGAGTAGAAGCACAAGAGGTGCAGTAGTAGTAAGTTGGGATGTTGAGGGTGTCATCGGAGTAGGGGTGGACAACCGAGGTTATGAGGGCGAGAACAGAGGAGGACAGAGAGATGGTTCGGAGGGAGTCGACGACGTGGGGGGCGGTGAGGAGGATGAGCTTGGAGGCGTTGACTATTTGGGCTTGGATGTCGTGAGAGTGTTGGGGTGGGGGGAGGTGGATTGAGGGGAGGGAGTGGAAGGAGATGGGGAGATTGGTTTTGGAGAGGTGGTCGATGTATGAGGAAGTGGCGGATGCTTCGGAAGGGATGGTTGAGACTAGGATTGTTATGGTCAAGTGGGGGTGGTGTTGAATGATTAGCTTTCCTAGTTCTACTAGGGAGACCATGTGGTGTGAGGAAGCAGACGGATACAACACTATGGTTTCCTTCATTGTGTGTGTGTTTGTGTGAGAGATAGAGAGAGATTGGAAGAGAAAGATGTTATGGGTGCTTCACGAATGACATGGGTATATATATATATACCTCTGCAGGTAATTGGTGACACAGGAGATGGGAGAGGAAGGTGCAAGAAAGCTGACGGGGGCAGGCTTTGCTTTTTCTTTATTTTTGCGTTTTATGTTGGGTGTCTATGCGTTTTGTAAAGCTTTTCAGCTTGCGTTTCACGTGTAGCGGCTCTGGCTCACAACGGGTAGAAAAGTACGCCCTGTAACCGCGGAGACCGAGCATCTCTGACCAGCTCGTCTTTCAATATCGGTATTATTCAGCCATTGTCATCTTCGACCTTTCTTCATTTAATCCATTTTCATACAGAAACATCATCAAAATCTCACAAAAAGCAGTCAAACCTATACAAAAGGGAGGGCTAATATGGACCAAATAAATTGAGAAGGATCTATCAAAAAGCTTCTTTAAAGCAGCCCCACCCCCTGCCCAATTTGATTACTCCAGGTCAAGCACGAGATCATTAAAAAAAAAAAAAAAAAAAACCCTTTTTATGTTAAATGTATCATAAATCGTCAGTACTTATATCCTACATCTTTCTATAACACCCATCAGCACTAGCAAATCAGAAACCACTAACATATATAAACTAAAAACACAAACTCATAAAACAACAAATAGAGGGAAAAAAAAAAAAAAAGAGCCCTTTTAGTGCGCAGTCAGTCACTAAAATCTGTGCTTCCACTGCGTGAGCTACCGGTCCTGCGACTGTCTAATGAGAGGCCTCTCACATGGCCACTCAGACCAGAACCATCCACCTTCTTTTCCTGAAAGAACCTCTCCCTCTCATAATGTTTTGCCGGTGGGGGTGGAATTGCAACGGGTGGAAGATCCGTCTCGTTTTGTTTGGCAGGTGGTGGTGGAATTGCAATAGGCGGCGGCTCTCTCTCAACGTGTCTTGGTGGAGGTGACCTTGCAACAGGTGGAGGATGTGCACTCCATTCGTTTGATTGCTCCGAAATTACTGGCCGTATAAGTGGACGGTTCAGCCTTTCAGCTGCAATGGTCGATCCAAGCAACCCCAAGTGGGGGTGCTCCACAGACTGCTCTTCATCTTCAGGTCTCACACAAGCTTTTCCTTTTCGTAATCTGTCCAGTTTTGCAGTCAAGAAAGAGCAGTTGAAATCATGAAAGAAGGGAATTATCTTTAGATAAGGGATATTTGAGGCCCATTAAAGCCAGGAAAGGTACCCTAAAGTTCAAGAAAAAGCATAGCCCAACATAGATGACATACCTTCGGAAAAGCTGTTCGGCCTCCTCTTCCTCCTCCGTTTCATCAATGCTTAAATGATTTGCAATTGATGTAGACCTACCTGAAATGAGGGCATCATGTCTTGCAAGAACTTTCTGGAGTTGCTCATTTAATTCAATTGCTCGAGAAACCACCTTCTCATCCCTGTGTAAATAAGATAGGAGGAATCAATTGAAACTGCAAGATCCATGTAAAACACTTATGAGAGCACAAGATACATCTATGTATTTCTATCAAATAAACTAGCCAGTTTTCCGGCGAACATCTCTAGATCCCAGGAAAGCCACTTAAAGAATTCAGCCATTTGATATGATGGTAATATCAATATTAAAATGCAACTCAATCATGCAAATTTCCGAAGTCCAGGGTTTGTTTTTGGGGGGATGGGGGGAAGTCAACTTTTACCCTATAGTGAAAGTACAAATCTAATTACGCTTCTTTTGATAGTCGAATAAATTTTATATATTTGATTACTTGCCTTGTCAAAGGGCTCAAAAGGATTTCATTTCATCATATGTATTTTAAATTTTCAGAAAGGGCAGCATGCTCAATAGCTATAGATAGATAGTAAAGCAGAAGGCGAATTGACTACTTAGTGGCACAATGAATCCAGAAAGCAGCCATTACCGAGAAGTCATCACAAGATGCATTACTCTTTGCTTTTGAAACGAACATTGTTCCACAAGATCAAGTGTAAACTCGTCCTTTGCTCCCTGAAAAAAAAAAATAACACGGCATTCGGCATGACATGCTAATTTATGGTTTCATATATATATATTAAGACAACAGATTTTATCAACAAACTGACATGAAATTCAAGTAAGTCCTAATTATTTGATTCAATTGAATTAGAGATAAGCAAAGTGACATGCAATACAAATATGTTGCAAACATTGGATTCACTTTGACAGAAGGTACATATTTGGCAAGTGGCATCAAAACCAAGAGTGCCTTCATACACATTTAACCATAAAAGGGTATGTAGAATCCTGAATTAAACAAGTTCAACATATGGTTCAAAATCTTACAAAAATTCTGATTCAAACCATGAAATTAGCCCATGATTCCAAAGTTTTTTATGGCACAGAAGCTCATGAGGCTCTTGGCTATTAGCTACATAAAGTAGAAAGCATTAGAACGTTATAATAAAAGGCTAATCACTACCCAACACTAAAACTGTCTACCACCAATCACTCACTTTCTGTCTTTCAAGTAGCGAGAAGCTTCAAGTAAATAGATATAAGATTTCTTGCTAGATGTCATTAATCTCACCAAAAAATGCAAACCATATATGAGATTTATATCCAAGTTGGACAAGCATTATGATGGGTGATAATGAAGGGGTGCATAAAGAAAGATATCAATACAACAATCTTATCTAGCGATGAAACATATCAATGCAATTCTGGTTTTTACGAGGCCAAATCCAAAAATTCAGGATCATAGCCACCATCATACCTCAGGATGTTGAGTATCAACAGCATCGAGGACTTCCTTTAAAACCTCCAATGCATTACTGGCCTTCTGAATAATACTGAATGGAATAGATACAGAATTAGAAAATGGTATTATTTTGCAGGCAGAATATTATGTTGATAATTGAAAAGGCTTATGTCTTTTGAGGAATGAATATCACAGACTATGCAAAATATGTTATAGGCAGATTGAGGACTCCTGAATTGGTAACATAATAACTACCTCCCACTTAGTAAAGCATCAGCATTAGTTAAACATAACAAATCAATGTAAAGGCTAGAGGTTTAGATTTCACCATTAGGATATTACAGATCACTTTCATGACTTTCTTTCTTTATACTGCCTGAACCACAGGTAGAAGTAATAAGGGGTACGTGACGACTACTTACCTCAAATGAGGTCTAACCAAAGGATCTTAAGTTAATATTACAACAGAAACTTGTACATGACCTTTGGCCATAACATAGGCAAAGCCAGGTGATCAAAATGTTTTGAAAATATGTATCCTCAGGGACATACACCATGAACATCTGTATACGGTGCCAAGGTCATAAAGTAGGCCAAAGTACTTTAATAAGTCAATTAAGCAAAAGATACCTAGACTCAGGAACAATTTGAGGCTCTGCTTGCTGAGCAAACTCTTCATGTCTAGTGGAGGCTAGTTCCCCATTAAGTGAATCATTCTTATTCGCTTCTGCCGTAGGATGACTTGATTGGACAGCATGAGGCCTTTGAGGAAACTGTACTCCTGCACTCTGAAAGACATATAAAAATAAATGACCATAAAATAACATAACATCCAAAATATATAAATAAGAATTCTGAAACACAAAGATACAGCAATTGACTTGAGAGTTGTTGACCATTATCACCAAGAAACAGACTATATGAAGACACTATTAAAGATTAATACTTGCCTTTGCTTCAATACATAACCCATATATTACATTATCCAAATCAGAGGCAGATGTTCGAATAATGAAGAGTTAACACAACTAGAATCACCAATAAGTGGATAAAGAGTGAGAACTGAAGGACCAAATGTTTAGTCATAAACCTGTTTAGGTCATCCCTTTCTCCAAACAAACTTCAAATTCCTAAGTGTATGAAATAGGAAGAGTGGAATTTAATCATTTACTCTTGATTTAATATGCATATCCTTTCTATTCCTCTAAATTTTGAACTTGAAAAGTCCTTCTAAGTACTGCTCATGAGTAAATTCGTACATAATCAAGATATTATCTTCCCACATAAAATGAGGAAAAGATTAGATATCTCTGACTATGGATTTCAGTACATACACTTGATATACCAAGTATCCCTGTTGACTAGGACAACATATACACCTTCATCGCCACACCATCAACCCGCACCAACACTTGTAAAATGGCCTGATGGCCACTATCATATCATGTGAAACACAAACTTGAATGTGTCCGAAAGTTAGTTATAAATATCCACACAAACCATGCAATTAAATTCTGAATCTTTATATGGTCAAAGAAACTCACTTTATTCCATATGATATACTAATAACTTGAAATTATCAAAAGAGTGAATGAGATTATTGAATGGTCACACATATTTATCTCAGCTTCAGATATCTATGATTCAGTAATCCCCTACACATATTAGTCATTGTGCTAAGAAATAGCAAGATCTTTATTATCGCTATACTTTCAGCTTCACACAACAAAGACAAGATCCACTTTCTTTTTGTCTAATATTGCCAGGATTCTGACCCAGCTAAATGCTATAATCTAAGGTGCTACAATGCTGCATTTTTATACCTACCACCAAGTCATAATATGCAGCATAATACTGGGGGAACTTTCCAGAAGCACCACCAAGGGATGTCTGTGTGGCATCTAGAAGAAGAAATATTCGCTCCCTTACAGGCACGTCTGACTGCAACAATCAAAAATGGCTGAATGAAGGTAAGCTATCTAAATAATAAATATATAAGATCAGCCAATAGTCTTTTCTGCATGGGAGCAAAGTTACACCTTTTTCTTCACTATCTTCACAAGAATAGGGAGAATCCCATTATCAAGCACTTGCTTATGAATATGCTCTCCAATATTGTTCATCAACATCTCCAACAGCTGCAAAATCAAAAGATAAATGCACGGTTGAATAGCAAGCCATGAAACAGGCAGAGAAGCAAAGAAATAGACCCAAGTTACAAGGTCATTTGATCATCGGATCTTAGGTTAAGAACAGACGACCCATTGCAGCAAAACAGTGATTTTTTTTTTGGCCGGAAAGTTCAATGAAATGCAAATGACAATTGAGTAACACCAAGCAAATATTTCCAAAGCCAACATCCAACTCACCATTACGGCATACAGCTGAGTATTTGGGTGTTTACTCCCCAGTCGTTTTTTGATGGCTTTAATAACATCTTTAGCTTGTCTGCATTACAACCAAGAACACTTTTAGCAAAAGATGGATGAAACTCATACTAGAAATTGGATAAGAAAGCTGCTTTCATTGATGAGGTCATTTGTGCTAGAGTTGAAACAAAATCAAGCCAAGCTTGGATTTAAGCCAATAAGCTTAAAAGCCACGATGGGGCCATGTCAAGCTAGACAATTAGTTACAAAAGGGTTAGGCATCATGCAGCTGTAACGTAAAAATCTGTCCAAACATTTTTAAGAAAAACATTTTATGAACAGGTGACATGTAACAAATATCAGAGGAAAGGCGAAGTTTGGGTTTCCAGAGAGCTGCCACTACTCAATTAGCATAGTTTCGATTTAACTAAAATCCAATTAAATTCTTTATCAGGATATCAACATTGGATAAATAAATAATATTCCCTCAATCATTTGAGCTCCAAAACAGGGAGAAAATAGTTGAGCTCCATCAAGATTTTATGGTATTCACAAGTTGAAAATTGTGCACATCTAGCTTGAAGATGGACAAGATGAGAAAAACTCGAACTCAGCTCAATTTGACCCAGGGGAACACAAGTCTAGCTTGAACAACAGAAGACCACATTCAGGCAGCAAACAAAACTACAATTTCGTCCAGCTATATAACCTTCTATTCACTTTTAAAAAAAAAAAGGGAAAGAAAGAAAAACTGATAAGATTCAGTGAATCATACCTGTGATCATGAGCAACTAATTCACAGATTTGAATGTTCTTCGCCCAATCCATTTCAGCCAGTTTCTCACTTGTTGCAGAACTGACAAGCTCAGCTGCCATCTTTGTCTTCAAAGACACAAAATATGTTTAGACATGGAACATGTCAAGTTCAAAGAAAAGAAGAATTAACTTATTGCAGGTGTAAGTTCTAAATTTGGCAGAACAGCATCACTTGAGATAACATGCCATAAGTGTACACTCTTAAGAACATCGAAGCCTCTACATGCAATTGGAGAATCAATATTGCTTTGTCATATTTGAGCTTCAACCAAGCATAACTAAAGACCAGAATTTTTATTTGTTAAATCACCACTTATCTCACAAGCTTAAGCTAATAGGAAATAGTTGGTTTTAATCATTTAATTACGATTCCAACACTTCCTTTTACGTGTGAGCCCAAACTCTCTTTTTAATAAATGATGCCTAACACGTAAAATATTTAATTGAATGGGAAGTGAATGACGAAGACAGGGTCCAAACTTAGGACCTTGGCTCTAATATCATGTTAAATCACTACTTATTCCCAAAACTTAAGCTGATAGAAAAATGTTGATCTTAGTCATTTAATTGATAATCTAACATCATTTACCCTATTAGTCTGAACATGTTAATAATAGCAAAAGACAAGTAAATTGTGGATTCCCCTGGAGGTAAACAATGGAAACAGAAATTCAACCCTAAATCATGGTGCCAGAGTAATCAAAATGCACATATATACAAATAATTTTATGATCATAGAAATAGCCCAGTATCCACATCTTTTTTTTTTTTTCTTTTTTTTTGATAAGTATTATCGCACCCATCACTTATCGTTTGGAAAATTATGAATAGAATTTAGCTAAATTAGTTTTCACTCTCACTCAAATTGGCTTCAAATATTTCTCTGCTACCAAAACGCAGAAACCCACTCTTCCATTGATGCCACAGGCCCACAGCTAACATACCCCACTAGATTTTCGCATAAGACACCTATCACTCGCTCCAATGGAAAATCAGCTTGCAAATGAATTCATTATGGAAATTAAACCAAGAAAAACCAACACAAGCGTTAAACTTCAGAGAAGCCGAAGATAATGCACCAATTATAAAGAGGGCAGAACTAAATCCGATCACTTCGACATACATTCACTGAGAAAAGCCAAGAACTCAATCAACCACAAGCGTCCGATGATTGAAACCGACTCCGATAACAAAACGGCGTAGCATGCTACTCTGCAAGCAATCAAACAAAATATCTACAACGTTAGATAACAAATCAACACAATAGTACAAAAGTTAGAGCACTATCAGCAAAACACTGAACGAAAATTCTTCTTCCTTTAAAGCTACGCAAAATTCTTTCAGATCTCAGTAGTAACAGTAGAGGCATCAAGAAAATTGTAGATTGTAGGAACCAAAACGCTGAAAATCCTAAGCTAATCTACGGAAAATGAAAGCAAAAACGACGACGTGTACCTGCGAAGAAGGAGAGGAAGACAGAGGCAATGAGAAGCGCTGTGAAGAAGAGCTGGTAAACCCTAGAGAGCCTCAGCATTCCGAGCGAGAGAGCCAGAGATCAAACGGCTACAAACTCAAAAATTAACCAAAAATCTTCCTTCAACTTATCTTTTCTCTCTCTCTCTCGGTTTTTTTTTCCCCTTTTTTTGTGCTGTGATATAAATAACGAGGTTGTACAGTGTGTGTATCATACAATTAGAATATCGGCTGTGAGGAAATGGAAGGAGAATAACAATTGTTCGTTTTTACTTTGCTTGGCCATGAGAAGCAGCAGCGGCACCGCCATTCCGGGGCCTGTCTAAAGCTAAAGCTAAAGCTTCCTTTTTTTAAGCACAATTTTGGGCGTCTATAATCTCACACCCTGGTTCACCTGTCTGCTGACCCTGTCGCATCTCCTCGCCTGACACGTGTGTTTGCTGTTGATTTTTTTCTTTCTTTCTGCTTTTGTTATTTTTGGATTATTTTAGCGCATTAATTAGTTTAACCGTTAAAACCAAAAGCTTTACTTATGTAGAAACGTTTCTTATTCATAAAACTAATTCTCAACTGAAACATATTATATTTTTAATATTTGACATTTTTTAAGTATTTTGATGTCATCAAATTACTAAAATTACGTAATTTATAAATTTATTATTTCTTTAAAATTATAAAAGATCTTAATCCATTAAAGTCACATAAAAGTTTTGAATATAGCTATTTAATAAATTCTGTGACTACTCTTATACAACTATAATGATGTGACAGTAAAAATCAGCTTCCGAATCAAGAGGGCTTATAAAAAAAAAAAATTAATAGTTAATTTTAATTGTTATATCATTATAGCTATATAACAGCCATATAAGAGTATAGTAAATAATATAAAAACTTTTAAATCAAGGCTTTACTTGCGTCAAGAAATTGGGTTTTTTTTTTTTTTTTTTTTGATGAATAAATATAATATTTGAAATACTCTGTCCACTATTCTGAATTGATGGCTAATTTAGAGATCTGTCTCTGTCTCAATTACGATTTTTTTATTTTCTAAGCATCAATTTAGCAGGATTTGTTATTAAATGAAATGTGAGAAACAATTATGTCTCTCTCGACCCATAAAAACTTTTGAATAAGCTCTTCAACTGAAAACTGTTTGAACTGCTTCCTCGTTTACTCCACCCCCTTTCTTTCTCCTCCAATTTTCTCTTCTCCTCTTCTCTATTTCTGTATTTTCTCTTTTCTTTTGTAAGGAGATGGAAGCTACATTAATTGCACCAACTAATGGCTTCCATGCCCCCAAGATTTACCATGAGCCACCGTCAGCCTGCCTTTACATCCACATTTTGAGCTTACACATTGCTCACTCCATTTATTAGAGTATATTTGAATGACCTTAAGGTAGAGATTTTTTAGTGGTGTTTCTAACTTTTCACTATGTGTGCTCCCCACATTGTAACAAAATTAAATGAAAATTATCAAATCTATAAAGACAAATTCGTAGATCTAAAACTTATCTTTCTCTAGATCAAAAAACTTCAGATGTAAATGAAAATGATAGAGAAAAGAAACCATACAATTCAACAAAGAAAGATAGAGAATGAGACTGCCTGAGATGCTAACCGAGAGAGAGGAGTTGTATGGTGTTGAGCGTGAAGGAGAAGATGAGAAGCTCCACTAAGAGAGAGAGAGAGAGAGAGACGGGAGTTGTGCGAATTGAGCGTGACGGATAAAAGATGACTGCGTCACGTTTAGGGTCGAGTGCGTCTCAAGTGAGCAGGGGAAAATGGTTTACGGAATTAAAAAATGTAAACTGTTTTACGAAAAAAGTGAAGGTTTTTTGGTCAAATGGAAATCATTTTCAGTTTGACTATTATTTTTGGTCGCACCAAACACTGTAAAAATGTTGAAAATATTCTTTTCGATCGCACCAAACACCGTAAAAATGCTGAAAATATTTTCTGAAAAATATTTTACGACGAAACAAACAGAGCCTAATTGTTCGTTTGAGTTTGCAAATTAAAATGTTTGATTTGAAAATATGATTTTTAAAAATGCATTTAAATGTTTTGGCAAAATTGTAATTTAGCTTTTAAAATTGTGTGTTTTAAGAAAAATATCATATTGCAGATTTGAAAACACATATTTTTTTACTTTTTCAAATCATAACTTTTTAAAAATACAATCTAAAATGATCAATTTTTTTACAATTTGGTTAAAATTGACACTTTTTGTTTATAAAATGTCAATGTCAAACGCACCCTACGGTTTCATGGCTCTATTTTAAATTCTCTTTAAAAAAATGTTGTTAAATTAAACATATATACTTACAGTTTTTGTTTAATAAATAAGACTTAACTGTTTTGGTGTATTTGTTGGGTCTCCGACACTCTCATGTCCTAGCATTGTTTTGTTTAACGTAATAGTTATCTTGCTTACAATAAATAAATAAAAGAGAAAAAAAAAAATTCTCATAACGAGTTGGGAACTGGGTAACTGCATGTTACTCTTTTTTGGTAGGCACATACGAGACATGAATCGTTTGTACACCCGATAATAATAATAATAAAAAAAATACGAAGGGAGAAAAGTGTACACCGCAGAGTGGTTGTAAAGGAGTAAAGGTCCCCAGCTTGGGGATGCTATCATGACCGAATTTAAGGCATTAAATAGAGTGCCGCGGCAGACAAGTGTCGTAAAAAGAGAGCGAGTGTAACATATAGCTTTTACGCGCGCACGTGCTGATGAATCTATCTTTGAGGAAAGACAGGAGAGGAGAAAGAGGTCGACAGCGTGTTCGGACTGGCAGATGTTTGTTGTGCTTCGCTGGACATGGATTCTGTTTTAAGATCGACATGACACGGTAGCACTCTTCTACAGCTTACCATTGTATGTGTTTTCATTTGTGTCCATTAGAATACCGCCATGTAGCAAAATAATAATAATTTTTTTTGGTACTTAAAACAATTATTATTCGATCTCCATTTATGTGACCCGACTGTGACTGTTGGAGAAGCTTTTGTAGTCGTAAAATTCACCTCACCTCTTTTTCGAGGGAAATTCTTCGTGGGTGTTTGGCGTTATGATTTTATGCACAAAAATATAATTTTAAATCAAATTATATAAAATAGATTATTTAAAAATTGGGATTGTTTTTTAAAAAATTATAATTTAATTTATTTTTAAAATCTACATTTTCAAATCATAGGGTAATTAGGGTTTTTTTGGGGGGGAGGGTTTAGGTGGTAAAAATTTACTGTAGTAGACTTTTGTGGCCTTTTTGTTCAGCATTTTGTTGAGAGGTGTATTTTTTACTTTCATTTGTATTTGTTTTTGTTGTTGAATTGATTTTCAAAATCATATATATATAAACGCTACATATTTTTTGTTATAATATATAATATTTTTCGCATATTTCATAATTATGCTGATATCAAATATTCTTTATTTATGGGTTGATTGTAATTAAATATTGAGATTGTAATCAAATCAATGGGGATTTGATTACAATAATTATATTTAGACATTACCCTATAAATAGGGACCTTCGTATTGTAGACAAATAAAGTTAAAGAGCACAATGTAACCCTTAAGAGTATTCCGAGCAGTGAACATAGGTGTTTAACATTGAACCATCTCTAAATTCTTTGTATTTTTTTTCTATATTGCTTCCGTCATATTTCCGCATTATCATTATTTCAACATGATATCAGAGGCACTTTTTTGTGGCCTTTAACGTCATTGAATTTTTCAAGTGTTCTCTCCAACAATCTCATTGTTTTGCTACATCCACCTGCCACGCTCCTCCATGAGTCACCGCGCGCGCCATGCGCCGATCTAATAACCGCCAAAGTGGGCTCATTTTTCTTTTTTATTTTTTTATTTTATTTTTGGCCCATCGTCGGCCCCTTTTGAAGTTTGGCTCATTGTAAGCTCTGACCCGTTGTCGGCCCCTTTTGGATTTTGGCCCTATCATTAGCCCCTTTTGAAGTTTGGCTCATTGTCAGCCTTGGCTCGTTGTCGGCCATTTTTGGGATTTTGGCCCTTCGTCGACCCCTTTTGAAGTTTAATTCATTGTCAGCCCTGGCCCGTTGTTGGCTCCTTTTGGAGTTTTGGCTCGTTATCGGCTCTTTTGCATCTGCATTCACCAGTCACATTCCATTGTCGTTGGCTACCCCGCTAGCCTCTATCTCTTTCGGCAATCACCACCATCTATGGCTCGTTCTCGGCCTCTACCACTGTCATTATCATTGTTTTTTTATTTCAAGCTCAAGATTCAATAATATTCCACCTTGAGTTTGAAGGAGATGTTAGAATATATGAAGATAAATGATTGGTGTTAATAACTTGTTCATATATATATATATATATATATATATATATATATATATATATAAATTCAATAAATCAATTATTAAATTTGTGAATTTTATCATTGACTTATTTGGGATCTACATAAATCTACAAATCTAATAATTTGATTGATTTATAAAATAATATGGGTAAAATATTGACATCAATCATTTTTTATATTTTAAGTAGGGCTGGCAAAACAGGTACTTGCCAAATAAACAGGTACCCGTTTATCCTATACATGTAACTATTTTTTATGACGCCTAGATGAACCTTATTATAAAAATACATGTATATGATAAATGGGTCGTAAATGGGTAGTGTCGCATTAGAACATTCCTAGCAGACTAAATATGTTCAAAAAATCACAAAAAAATCTCACAGTAGACTCCCTAAATGAATCATAAACATTATGATTGCTACAGTAGAACTCAATGTTTTAGGTTCCACTATTGCAATCCTTATGATTATTAAAAATATATATATATTATCTCTCTTCTCTCCTCTCTTCTCTCATATTTCTCAATTCTCTCTCATCTCTCCTTTCATATGTATAATATAATTAAAAAAATTTAAAAAATAAATATTTTAAAGATAAAGGAAATGATTAAAGGAAGGTATTTGGGTGCATTTTAACATAAGAAAGCAAAAAGTAATTTAAATCATTAAATGTAAAAAAGATGACGAAAAGCCTACTGAAAATACTTATAAGAAATGAATGAACACTTTAATAATAATAATAATAATAATCTTGAAGGGCGACAAAGAGCAGATGGAAGGGAAAGGAAAGGAAAGGAAGGGGAAGTGTTGGGTCTACCTAAGCACTCGGAAGGTCAAACATATGCCATCTGCCTCGTTCTGTAGACATGACTTTAGGAGCGCACAAGAACACGTGGCCGGACAAGAGAGACCTGAAATGTTTTCCGGGGGTGGGGTCGGTGAGGTGACCGCTGAAGAGGAATTTTTTTGGAGTCAACAAAAAAAAAAAGTTCATTATTTCATGGGTCTTGGAAATTTGGAATAGTTATTTTCATATCCCTTTAAAGAATATTTATTCTACATATCGATGATGAGGGAACCAAACAACCGCAAAAAAAAAAAAAAAAAAAAAAAAAAACTATTTTGTAGATGGATATGTATTTCATATGAATGTAATAGTAGTGAATCGCGTCCCGAGAGTTAGCTCAATCGGTTATAAACCATGTTTAATGAAGTAGAGATCACTAGTTCGAATCTCTCTTTCTTTTCCGTTGTATGAACATGTCAAAAAAAAAAAAAAAGGTCGTGAATATCTGTCATTATTATTATTATTATTATTATTTTGTAAGTGTTGATTTGAGAGTTGATTTTCATTGCCATACATCAAATTATATGACAATTATATAATAGTTTACTAACTTCATTTACTCCTTGTTTGGGCACTTTTGGAATCATACCAAACTTAAAAAAAGTTGCAATGTCAGCTTCATGTCTTTTAAAAGTTTACAATCTTATCTCTCTAAGAGAAATAATGAAAAAATAAGAAATCGAAATTGCTCCTAAGGTGTGTTATAACGTAACTTTCCTTAATAAATTATTAGGCCCCCTTAGATATGGTATGTAAATGGGTAGCAACAAATATTTCTCCAGAATACAATAAACCCATAAAAACTTATGTAGTTTAATTGCTTTACAAAACGAAATTAAATCCAAAATACCCTTATATTTTTTATTCTATCAAGAGACGGAGACTAATAATTTTCTAAGTATAGAGAAGAGAAGAGTTCTAAAAGGAATAGAATAATAAGAGATAATTATCTTCTACACTGCAAAGATAATTTCGAAATTAAATTGCTAATTTAACCGTCAAAAATTGATTATGACCGTTAGATTAAATAATTATATAATAATAACCATAAGATCTTAATTATTGAATCTCAACCTAGATCTTAATTACAATTTAGATCAAACCACTAAATTGAACGATCTTGACAGTCAAAAAATAAACGGTCATGATTAGATCGCTTCAAGCTAATTGCCAAGTGCACCATCAAGGCGCCACAAAAGCATCCTACAGCCCACGCCACATGTGTGAGTGCGTGTCTATTGCAATGTATTAGAGTATACACTACACCCAAACATTTCTAATAGCTCAAATTTGTTGGGCCTTAAAATACTAGTAGTAGATGCTTTATATGTCATTCCCTTCTTTATGTTTAGGAAAAATTTCAAAAAAATACCACAAAAACCTACTCACATCAAATTTTTAACATTTAACCAATCCTCAAGGGTTGTTACAGTATTTTTCAATGTGTAGGGAATCAAAAGTAGTCCCTTATACATTATTTTAATATAAACATTTCTCTCTTCATATTTTTTTTTCTCTTTAATTGGAGATTGTGTTGGGATTTTGTGAAAAAAAGTGAGGGTATATAAGAAACTTATATTTCGTAAATAAATAATATTTTAATAGTATATGAAAATGTAAGTGAAGCTGTTGTGAAATGGATTTGACTTACATGTTATTTTAATAATAGCATGTAAGTCGGATCCTTGTGAAATATATTTTTATATAGAAATAAAAAATAGTTTTGTTCCCTAAACTTAGGGAAAACCAAAGGGAAGCTGCTGCTAGTGCTTTATAAATGTCAAGTTCACTTTATCTCGTTCCAATGTGAGACTCTTTTTATTCAATATTTTTTAAAACGTTCAATTTTAAAACATTCTCAATACACAAAATAATATCTATATATATTAATTTTGAAAATATTTCAACAATCTCTACCATCTTCATATAATAAATAGTTAAGGGTCTGTTTGGCCGATTAAGTTTGGGATATAAATTTCTTTTGACCTATTTTAATAAGTGCCAAGTGTAATCTCTCATATATTTTGTTTAATATTTTTGATAATTATTTATTAGTATTCTACTAATTTTGTAACCTAAACTGTGATAAATCCAAATACATTGAACGACACTTGGCCTTAGTTGAAATATGTTTGGAAGAAATTTGTAGCATCATATGAGTGAACAAAACCAGATAGCTAGTCGAAGATAACGGAGAAAATGAGCAAAACATCGGGAATTGGTTTCCTATTTATAGCCGTATACTTATTTTAAAATGCATCTGACGAGGGATTTGGCTCCTACTCTACTCATCGGTCAAACGCACAGCACGGAGAGAAGATAGTTTCCAAACCAGCGTCCACGCTCAAAATATGTTTCCTCGGCAAACCCAAATGGTATTTACTTCTCTGATTCGTAGAGCGATCACCAAGACCCACACTTTGAGATCTTCTTCGTGTTTGGGTGACAAGTTCTTGACCCATTATACCACGTTGGACAACAACGGTAAGATTGTTGAAAATGTTGGGCGTGGTCTTCATTCAGAGGGCGGGGCGGGACTTCCCTCGTACATGCGCGCAGCTGTGTTTTGGGAACCCAATAAGCCCCTTACCATCGAAGAATTCCGCATGCCTCGCCCTAAGGCCGGTGAAATTCTCATAAAAAACAAGGGTATTCTTCTCCTAATACTGCTGGTGATCATTTTTGTTTTGTTTTGTTTTGGGTATTGCGTTTGTTGTTGTTTGGTAGGGAAATAGAGATCGCAGTTTTGAAAGCTCCACTGAAATAATCCTAATACATTACAGACCCCAAAATTGGATGATCATGAATTTTTCATTTTCTCTACAAATAGGCAAGTCTTTTTCTCATTAGAGTAACGAATGACTCAAAAAAAAAGTGGCAAACTATTAATTAATCAGATTATCTGATTAGCTTTGTTTGGTTCATCAGAAAATGCTGAGGAGGCTCCTCCGGGGGGGAAGGTTTAAAGAATTTAATTCGTTTCTTTACCACCTTTTTTTTTTCCCTCTAATTATTTTGTTTGGTTTTAAGTGAAAAGAAAAGCAAATAGTTGATAGAGAATTATTCCGAGTTACGTTTGCAAATAATGTAACTGTAAACGGGTCTATCTGTTAATTCAACACGGATTAAGTCGATGTAATTTGAGGGCATGTAGCAAAATTTTGCAAGGCAGGCCCTTTGAAGCATATGTTGGTTTTGTTTGTGCATGATGAGATTCTGCTGATACAATGCCTATTACCATACAAGCATCTGAACTCTAAGCAGATCTCTGCTCAGAGATCTTGAACTGAGAGTAATGTAATTTGATAACTCTTGTCCTGATAATGACTATTTCAAGGCATCTGTGATGTTCAGAACTTGAATGCTGAACTGTTATGTGATAAATAACATTTTATTTCTAGTCCTCTTATATGGGTTGTGGTTATTCTTGGTTTAATAGTGTAAGGAAATGTATGACCAATCATTTAATTACTTATATACGAATATTCTGCAATCACATCTGATATTGTATCTCTGATTGCAGCCTGTGGAGTCTGTCACTCTGATCTCCATGTTATGAAAGGTGAACTTCCATTTGCTAGTCCTTGTGTTGTGGGGCATGAGATAACTGGTGAAGTTGTTGAGCATGGGGCACTTACAGACAGCAAAACAATAGAAAGGTGTAGTTATATTTAATAGATTTAAAGGGCCTCTGCTTCTGTATAGAAGTGTTTCACCTAAAATCTTCAGATAAAAAATTATTATTTTTGGTTGAGGGAGATAGCAAGCAAGACAGATTATTAGTTATGTATTCTTGACTTTTCAGATATCCAATTGGATCCCGCGTTGTGGGATCTTTCATCATGCCTTGCGGTAATTGTTCATTCTGTTCAAAGGTAACATTAGTCTGAGAAGCTACATGTTTTGTTTTATAATATCTGCCAAAGCTGCTTTTATTAATGCTGTACTTATTAACATCCTCCTTGAAGAGAAATATATAGAACAAACTTGATATTTATATCAATGTACTTGAATAAAGGGCCACGATGATTTATGTGAACCTTTCTTTGCTTATAACCGAGCCAAAGGAACCCTTTATGATGGTGAAACTCGGCTCTTCCTCCGCAGTAGTGGTAAGTATGCTTTTCATGTATAACTTTCAAAGCTTACTGATAACCATGCTTTACTTATTACTTCCTCATTCCTATTTTGTTGTATATTATTTCTTTAACAATACAGATTTACAATTTACTAAATGTGCGCTTTATTCGTATTTTACTGCTTTATGTCACCCACTTATTAAATTCAATTGCAGTTCATTTTCTAGATGTCATAATAGAGTGAACCCCATGTTTGATATTAATGTACTTAGTGGCACATTAGTCAGAGTTCTCATAGAATCCTCTGTTCTACATGCAACTTACACATTCCTACATATTTTTACTCTCTCTCTCTCTCTCTCTTTCTCTCTCTCTCTCTCTCATATGTGTGTGCGTGGGGGCATGATTAATCTCTTTTCTTTTTTCTCTATTTTTAATTTCATCCTTGTTTACGTTCTTATGATATCTCCACCTATCTCCTCTTTTGTGTACATCATTGTGGGATGCTAAAAGTATTTGTATATTTTGTAGGAAAACCAGTGTTCATGTATAGTATGGGAGGTCTTGCTGAATACTGTGTCGTGCCGGCGCATGCATTGGCTATTCTGCCAGACTCATTGCCATACACAGAGTCTGCAATTTTAGGGTGTGCAGTTTTTACTGCTTATGGTGCCATGGCCCATGCAGCTGAGGTGCGTCCTGGGGATTCTGTTGCTGTGATTGGAGTTGGGGGTGTTGGTTCAAGGTAAATTTACTTTTTCCTTAAATTCTCTTGGTGGGATGTTAAATATTGCTCTTTAATTACTTTTTGGTACCTTGTATATTTATTAGACAAGTCACTTGAAAAATTTTGTTTGTGTTCTATAAAAATTAATAAATGATCACACACGTTTTTTCCTTTTTATTTTAATTTAAGAAGTCATTTATTTATATAAAATTTTCCATTTGGCAATTGTTAAGGAGTTCCATAGTTGACGGAAGTTTGTGAAGAGTTTTGATGCAACCTTTGTTTCTCGGTTCTCAAAGAAGGCAGGTGTTGTAGACATTAAGGGCTTTTGTCCATTAGCTTAATGGGTAGGGTTTAAAAATTATCTCCAAGGTTTTAACGAACATGCTAAAATTGGTGAAGAGTTTCAATGCAACCTTTGTTTCTCTTATCCCAAAGAAGGCAGGTGGTGTGAAAACATTAAGGACTTCTGTCCAATTAGCTTAGTGGGTGGGGTTTATAAAATTATTTCCAAGGTTTTAGTAAACAAGCTAAAATTGGTGTTGAGAAACATTATTTCTAATTCACAGAATACATTCATCAGCAGTAGACAAATTTTGGATTCAGTGCTGATTGATAGTAAGTGTTTGGATAATCTGATTAGATTGGAGGAACTTGTAGTGTTGTGCAAATTAGATTTGAAGAAGGCTTATGATCATGTAAATTGGAAGTTATTGCTTTATTTGTTGAAGAAATGTGGGTTCGGGGAGAAATGGAGGGATTGGATAGCGCATTGTATTACTACGATGCAGTTTCCCATTCTTGTTAATGGTTCACCATCCCGATTTTTTACTAACTCTCGTGGATTGAGACAGAGAGATCCCTTACCACCGCTACCGTTTGTGGGGGTTATGGAGGCATTGAGTAGGATGATGGTTGCTAGAGTGGATAGGGGACTTTTGTTTAGATTTTCAGTGGGGTCGAGGAACACTGAAGAGCTGTTTGTGTCTCATTTTTTGCTTATGATACTTTGATTTTATGTAATGCAAATTCAAAACAAGACATTTGCGGTGTATTTTCTTATGTTTTGAAATTGTTTTGGGATTGAAGATTAATTTAGCAAAATTATTAGAAATCGTTCATGTAGGCGAAGTGGGAGATGTAGAAGGGTTGGCCTATATTCCGTTGTTGCATATCTTCTTTGTTGATGAAGTATTTGGGTTTGCCATTGGATGCTTCTTATAAGGCTATATCTATTTGGAATGACATTATTGAAAAAATAGAACGTTGGTTGGCTGGATGGAAAAAGCCTTATTTATCTAAGGGTGGTAGATTAACATTGATCAGGAGTACACTTTCCAATTAACTTGCTTATTATTTGTCTCTTTTCCCTATTCTAGTGGGTAGGTTTGAGAAACTTCAGAGAGATTTCTTTGGGGTGGAACTGGAGATGAGTTTAAATTTCATTTAGTGAACTGGTCAAGAATTTGTATTCTGATGAAATCAGGTGGTTTGGGAGTTAAAATCTGATTCAGTCTAATCAAGCTCTTTTGAAAAAATGGTTGTGATGGTATGCTATGGAGGAGAGAGGCTTTATAGAGATTGGTGATAGAGAATGATGGTCTAAGATGAAGTTGATGCTCTAAGGAGATAATGTGGCCATTTGGAGTGAGAGTATAGAAATATATAAGAAGGGGGTGGGAAACATTTTCAAAATTTGTTAGATATAAGGTGAGTGATGGGTCAAAGGTCAATTTTTGGCATGATGTGTGGTGTGAGGATAATCCATTGAAGATGTCTTATTTGGAGTTGTTCAGTATCGGCTTTGGGAAAAATTTTGACCTTGGACAATCTTAGAAAGCGACGGGTGATTGTGACAAATAGGTGTTGTATGTGCAAGAAGTCCGAGGAGACGGTGGATCATCTTCTCCTTCATTGCGAGGTAGCTTATACTTTGTGGAGCACCTTCTTCGGGCGGTTTGGGTTGTCTTGGGTGATGCCGAAGAGGGTTTCGGATTTTCTCGCTTGTTGGTGGTCTTCGGGGAGGAGGGAGAGTGCCGCGGTGTGGAAAATGGTGCCTACGTGTTTTTTTTGGTGTCTATGGAGGGAAAGAAATAATAGGTGCTTTGAGGATGTGGAGGGGACTTGGGAAGACATTTTAGCCTCTTGCTTTCAAACTTTGTATCTTTGGACCGCTGCGCATGTCTCTCCTGTTTCGATTAGTTATGATGATTTTCTTCTTCGTTTTTCTCCTTCTAGTTAGGTGATCCTATTGTATACTCCCAGTGTACCTTGGGGCGCCTATACGCTTTTTAATAAAACTTCTTATTACTTATCAAAAAAAAAAAAAAAAAAGTTGTTCAGTATTGCACGTAGCAAAGATGCGTTGGTGGCCGATAATATGCAGTTTTGAGATGGGAATATTCACTGGAATGTAATTTTTACTAGACTGGTTTAGGATTTTGATGTAGGACGATATTTACCATTATTTTTGGTAAAAATGAAAAGAAAATATCAAAAAAATAATATTGTAGCAGTGGCGCTTGATCAAAATTTTACCCGCTTTCAGACAATGGAAGTACAAAAGGAAAGATTGTCACAATTCCCGTTGATTGTCAATTTTATATTAGGATTTTATTTTATTTTATTAGGATTTTATTTCCTTTCCTTAATAGGGTTAGATTTGCTTTAATTATTTTCCTTTCCGTATTAGGATTAGGTTTACTATTGTTACTAGGATTATGTTTACTTTTTTACTAAGATTAGATTTACTTTCTCTACTAGAAGTAGGTTTACTTTTTCTCCAAGGATTTCTCTTCTATAAATAGGCTAGCCTATTATGTAAAACTCAATCAATTGAATTATTATCAAATCAGAGAAGTCTTTCTCAAATACTCTGCTGAGTTTTATCTTTCTTTTAGCTTGTGGGCTTGTTTTTATCTTTTTGGGTAGAAGACGAAGATGCTTCTCCTTGCAGAATCAAAGACGCTGCTCTTTGATTAATTACCTTAGTCTTCCGCTACGTCAGATTTAGAGGTGGAGATGGTCTATTCTTTCTTTGAGATGATGTATTCTTTCAAAGTAAGACAAGGAGATGTGGATAGAATAGGTTGGAGTCCTTCTAAAAAGAGCAAGTTTGAAGTGAAGTTGTTTTATCAAGTGTTAACCAGTCCTAATGGATTCCTTTCTCCTTGGAAGAGTATTTGTCGAGTCAAGGCTCCTTCGAGGGTGATGTTTTTGGTGTGGACGACATTTTTAGGAATTGATGCTAGAAAATTTGAGAAAGAGAAATATTGTGGTGGTGGAGTAGTGTTGTATGTGCAAGAAGAATGGCAAGGGAGTCAATTGATCACCTGCTGATTCATTGTGAAGTAGCAAGAGTTATGGAGCTATATACTTAATTTGTTTGGCATTGATTGGGTTATGCCAAGACAGGGGGTGAGAGATTTGTTGGTGAGTTGGGGAAGTTAGGAAGGGCATGGTAATATTATGGAAGTATGAAGGTTGGCTCCATTGTGTTTAATATGGTGCCTTTGAAGAGAGCGAAATGCTTGAAACTTTGAAGATATGGAGACTTCAGTGCTAGAGCTTGAAAGGATGATGTTCAACACTTTATATACTTGGATATCATAACATCATAGCTTGCTTGTTTCTAGTTTTGCAGTTTTTTTAACCTTTTGTTCATTTTTTTCTCATGATTAGGTGGTTCTCTTGTATACTTACTAGGGTTGTGCCCCAATGCTTATTTAATGATATTGAATCACTTACAAAAAATGAAAAAATTCCATATATAAAGTACAAATAATAAAGTGTTCAAAATGTATATAGTGGATGCTTATGTGACCTCATCTTATTGACAAATGCTTGCGTGATAAGACTAAAATGCTTTCTACCACACGACTAAGTGTGATACTATTGGTCACTAGAGTAACAGTTGTGGTGTGAACATCATTTGCAGCTTAAAATGCTTATATAACCTTATTTCCTTAATGCCTTTGGTTTTAGAAGTTAACAGCCGTTCCTCTCCCTTAGATTTTCTATATCTTCAACTTGGGGCTGTAACCTGATTTGTTTTCTTGTTTAAAAACATTAGAAAAACTTGTTCATTGACTCAAATTTAGAAATTTTCAATTTGTACTTGCTACTCAGTTTTTGCAACCGTTGGTGGACTTTTAGACTATTCATACATAGTGCTGTGAAAAAATCGCTTCTCAATTTTTTTATTTGAATATTATTAAATATCTGTTAATATTTCTTACTTTTGATTTTACTTTTATTTGTGGCCCGGGGGGTGGGGGGGTGTCAGGTTGGGAATCAAAATTTTTTCATGGTAGGTGTCTATTCCTGTGTTTCTCCACTCGAAGGTTGTCATAGTCATTGTGTTGACCACCCAGACTGATATATATTAAAGCTTTTAAGGGAGTCAAGATTCCTGTCCATAGACTGAGATGGTGTTTCTTAGATTGTCTTATTACTGTTATTGATGCATCCTAGATTTAACACTTTGTCCTTTTTGGCCTTCTTAGGTGCTTTATTCTTTTATAATTTGACCTTAGCGTTTATTTTATTTTATTTTTCTTCCCCTTCTTCTCTATCTACAAAAAAAGAAAAATTACCTGGTCAATGCTTCGGCCATTTTCCTTGACTGTGTTTAAGGCAATCCAAGCTGTACCAGGCTTGCCACTCTATAGCTCTGTACACTGAGCTGTCTATGAATGATCTTAGGATATTGAAGATAATAGCAAAAAAAATAATTAGCTGTTCACAATTAGATCTAACCAAAGCAAATTTTCAGTTATAGTTTTTTTTTTTTTTTCATAAATTATGGTCAGGTGAGAGAAAAAGAAAAAGAAATAAAACTAGAAATAGCTGACCTGGTGGCATTTTACTTATCAAAAAAAGAAAAAAAAAGAAATAGCTGACCTGGTAAATCTTCAATTCAATTAAATGATTTTCAAATATATTAACATAATGTATTAGTTAGACATTAAAAGCTAAAAAATCTAATACTTAATTGTTAGGTTGAGGTTGTGACAATTATTTTGGCAAGAATTGGCAATTTCAGCATGCTGGAGTTGCTTTTGAAATGTGAGAGAAAGTTTAGAAGTTGTTGGTTTGAGATAGCATGTTCCAATGAGAAGGGTAGTTATGTCAAATTAATGACATTAAAAAGAGGAAAAGGAATGTGAGAAGTGTTTTGAGAGTGAGAATAGCAAAATCCCACTGGGATATATATACACACGCATTTGTGTGGGATGTTGACTGTACTTCTCACATTGCTTTCCCTCTTTTTAATATACATTGTTTATGAGGTTAAGATGTAGGGTTCTTTTTATTTATTAGGCTATTTTGAAAATATTATGCATGTATTAAGTAGTTCCTGAAAGGAAAAGGAAAAAGAAAAAAAATGAAAGAGTACTTAAGTATTAAGAAAGAAGCAATCCTATAGCAAGAGGTGTGGCCTGGTGGTTATTTGAACCTTTTCTTACTTGATAAAATGTGTCCCAAGTCAAACTTCTGCTATCCTATTTGATTTTTAGAATGAAAAGATTTATCTTTTGCACTCAAAGGATTGTCATCAAATTCATTGGAGGACATTACGCACGGGCCATTACACACCTTTTACCAGACTAGGAATAAAATTTGGCAGAGTTGTAGATAATTGTGATTCTGCCACTAGGTACAATAGTGGATATAATTCCTAAAACATTGACTCAAATTGAAAACTTTTTTAGTCCGAAACTTTATACAGTACGAGCTTCAGAACCATTAAAGAGTCCTACTGATCCATTGTTGCATGTGGACCCCACATAATAAAACTTGTAATTGGTGAGAGCCGAAAATAGCAAGGTAACAGCAAGGTTATCCCTTTTTCACAACTGCATTAATGTGCTTATCAAAATTTAAATACACGGTTACATCGGAAATTTGTGACTGTTTAAATGAGACTCTTTAGCATTATTATGACTAGATTACATGCTTCAGTTGTTTGCAGATAGCGAGAGCCTTTGGTGCTTCTGATATTATTGCTGTGGATGTTCAGGATGACAAACTGCAGAAAGCTAAGGCACTTGGTGCCACTCACACAATAAATGCAACTCAAGAAGATGCCATTGAAAGGATAAGAGTATGTATTTTGTCTTTTTCTTCAACCTTTTAGTGAGACATAAAAGTTCCAGCTTAAATGTATTTTTCTTAATTATGATATCAACCTTTCAAAAATGGAAGCACTGTTGCGAAACATTTTTTTACGTACAGTTATATGAGTTACATTAATCCAGCCATTGGAATACCTTTAATTTTAGACCTGTTAATAAATTCTAATGTTTGAAATTCTAGTTTCTGTTTGTCTCTACAATGAGTCCCTTTTCCCATTCTCGTTGGTGTGGCGAATCGGACTGAGAAGCTTCAAACGGATATTTTGTGGGGTGGAGTTGGGGATGAGGTTAAGTTCCATTTAATTAGTTGGTCAAACATTTGTTCTCCAATGTCTTCTGATGGTTTGGGGGTAAGAAACCTAGTTTAGTTTAACCGTGTTCTTTTGGGGAAATGATTGTGGTGGTGTGCTACGGAGAGAGAGGCTTTGTGGAGATTGGTGGTGGAAACTAAATATGATAGCATGAGAGTAGGTGTTCTAAGGAGGCAGTGGAGCCCTTTGGAGTGGGAGTGTGGAAATATATTAGGAAGGGGTGGGGAGTCTTTTCTCAATTTGTTAGATATGAGGAGCGCCATGAACTTAATTTTTACTTTTTCCTTATCCCCTTCTTTTCTTGAAAATTTTGTAATACTTGTGGGGTTTTTTTTATTTTTTTTATTTATTTTTCTTCATTTCTAGTGTACGTATGGTTCAAGCTTTTAAATATTTATCTTAACGGAATTCCCTTGCAGTGTCCAACTCCGAATGAACTAGTGATTTAATGGACAGTTGCTTGAGGAGTTGGGAATGTGGAATATTTCAGTAATGCTAAGAGAGATGTTAATAATAGCTTCAGCTCAAATTAATAATCAATCATGTTTTAATTAATGAGACTATTTATTATCTGAAAGTGCTCGACTTCAGTCATGTATATGTTAACGAAAAAATGACTTTCATTGACTTTGTTTTGGTAATTTCTGCTTTGTTGTGTTGTAAAGAAATCAATTGTTTTGTGGTTTTCAAAAAAATATCAGTTTAGAATGTTTTTTTTCCCCTCGTGTCATCAGTTGGGGGGGTAGAGTGCCTTCCTTCTTTTTAATTAAAATTAATTAATTAAATGCAATATTGGGAGAAACCTGGGGCCTTGCCTTAAATGCCTATGATAGCAGTAAACGAAAGTAGACTTTGAAATAAAATTAAAAATTCTCTTATCTTTGAATATGTAGAGACCATCTTGGTGTGTTTACAACATATCTGGATGGTTAATTCTTATCAATAACCTTGGAGAACTTAAGGGTGACAGCTTAGTGGACCAAGTTTTCAGTGACTTGATCGGTTGATTGGTCAAGTTGCACCTGTAATACAATTAAATTGTTATTAATAGTTTAGAAAAATTGCCTAAGGGAAGAGGGTATGTCAAGCAGGAAAATGAGAAAAAGAAAAGAACAGCTTGGAAATTGAAAAGGTTGGTACAGAATAATTTGTTTGTCATGACAGTACGCTCAAACTTTTACCTATGTCATATATATACTTTTGTCATAAAATGTGAGCCTGACATGATAGATTATTATTTAGTTTTCTTCATTTTCACAAAATAACCCACATGCTGGAAGCTTTATGCCGATAATGAATTGCTAGAATTGCTATGCAACAAGGGTTTGAACTTTTAATTAGTCCATGACATTAGTATGCATATTCAGACATTTCTAAATTAATACAAACATACAAAACTGGCCTTTTAATTAGTCCTTCTAAAGTTTGAAGTGGCCTTTTATTTTGTTGTTCACCTTTTTTTTTGGACAGGAAATAACGGGGGGAATGGGTGTGGACATTGCTGTGGAAGCATTGGGAAAACCACAGACATTTTCCCAGTGTTTCAATAGTGTGAGAGATGGAGGAAAAGCTGTAATGATTGGACTTACACCATCTGGTGCTATAGGGGAGGTGGATATAAACCGTCTTGTTCGTAGAAAGGTGCGTACTCTGTGTCCAATAGATTTGTTGAAGTATATGTTTTGTCCTTGAAAATTACTTAAATTTCAAGTTCGCATTTTAAAATTCTCAATAGTAAATTGGACCTTGTGTTTCCCAACAAATTTCATTTCAGTTTTTTTTCCCCCTCATGCTATCTATTGGAGTGATGTAATTGGCTGATGTGGCATTTTTTCTAATGATGTGGTACAATTTAAAAACTAAAGAAGTTAAATCAACAACTGCAAATGTCCGCAATTTGGCTTAGTTACCTTCTCCCTCAACATGTGATTGATTGGTGATTAGGCTTTTTTAGTTTTGGAATTGTGTTACATCATCCAAAAAAAGAAAAGAAAAAGTACCACCGTAGCCAATTCTCTCTCCAATAAATGGTGTGGGGGAAAAGGCCAAAATGAAGCTGTTTAGAAACCTGGAGACAAATTGACACTAAATTTTCAAGAGACCAACTTGAAATTTGAGTGATTTTTCTGCTACAAAAGATATACTTTAACCTAGATTTTATATATTTGTTCATGTATTTGTTAGTTTATCCATAAATAGCGCTTTCAATGACTTCATTGAGTACTACCAGTTCAATAAATATTGAGTGCACGAATTCTCTATGGTTTGTTGTCCTTTTTTTTTTTTTTTTTTAATATGAAAAAATTGTCATATTATAAAGATTATAGATTGACAAGGATAAAAACAGGTCTGGAAGAAAATCTGTTAGAGAGGGTTGGAGAACTCCCTAGTACACTTGTTATGAGCCCAAGAGACAGTAATACTTGAATACAACATCCATCCTTGGAAAAGCTATAGAGCAATCTAGGAGAGACCAGTAACCGAAGTAGTAAAATTTGGTAGCATGCTATTTTTATCATTCTTAGTTGTATAATGCTGTATTCTTGTGGTTCTATTGGTCTTCTTCGTCAGTGTTACAAAGTGCAGTCCTGGTAGTGCAATATGGCCTTTATTTTTGTTGTTTCTACTCTTCCATTTGTTTTGCAGTCTGCTACACAATTTACTGTTCTTACCCTCTTCACTTTATCTGATAAAACATGCTAGTAACAGTTCATAAGTAATGCTGCTCTCAATTTGAGGTGATGCCATCAAGAAACAACTAAATTAAGGCCTTAAGAATTATGATATCACAATCGGCAGATGTATCTATATAGAGACTCAAAATACTTTGGACTCTAGATTCTGAAATCCAAGAATCAAACATCAGGTAGTCTTGCTTACTTTCCCCATTTCATCAGATAAAAGTATATGGACAAAACTATTTCACACTTCATGATTGTTTATTTAGTGGAGGAACGTTAAAAGTGGTAACTGGGATCTGGGAAGTACTTCCCTTTATGGACATTGGTTTTCCTTTCTATGGAAACTGGGAAGTTAGTTTTTCTGGTGCTCTCTCTCAATGCTGATTAACATTATTTGGATGCAACTCGGTGGTGTATTGAACCCCTTGGGTTTTTTTTTTTTTTAAGGATAATAAGGTGTATGGACATTTTTACGCAGCAGTTTCTCATTTTACATGTAGGAAAGAGGTCATTGGGAGATCTCTTACTTGACTCTTTTCATCCTGAACCTGATATCTTATTCACTTTATCTTAGGTTTCGTTTATTTTGTCGTAAAATGTTTACGGTTGGAAAATATTTTCAACGAAACCTTTTTTCAGGAAAATAATTTCAACTGAAAACAATTTTCGGTACTTTGGCTTGTATGAAAAATCAGCGACCACAACGGTGACGGCGGCAATTTCCAGCGACCTCTGATGGTGGTAGATGGTGGCGACTTCGGGCGAATTCCACTGGCAGCTCCGGTGAACTATGGTGGTGGTGCAGAATGAACTGCGAGTGTATGAGAAGGAAAAGCTTAAACTCGAAAAAATGCTTTACGGTTTTAAAAAAGAATAATCATTTTACATAGGTTAAAGAAGGTTTTCCTGGTCAACCAATGTTTTTTTTTGGGCTTGACCACGATTTTCGGTTGCACCAAACACCAGAAAATAGGAAAAACTTTTTCTAGAATACATTTTACATCGAAGAAAAAATGAACCTTAGGTAAAGATTATACCATTGCTCTCTTAAAAGATTGTATTGTTGCTCGGAATCACGCCTCAATTCTTAAAAGAGCAATGGTATATACCATTGCTCTTTTAAGAATTGAGGTGTTTTCATTGTGGGTAAAATAACATATTTTTTTTCTCGTTTGTGGTTCATAAAATAATAATCACTTATTTATTTTTTATTTTTTTATACTTGCATCAAGAGATCACAAAAGTTGTCTGCAATTTTTCCAGATCAGCTCTCTCTCTCTCTCTTTTGGGGAGAGTTGATCCAAGCTAAAGCACCCTACCCAGGCAGCAATTGAAATTGAACATGGAGATCATGGTCTTAACTCTAGCTACTGTAAATGCAATTTTCATATTACCAAAGCCCGGGCCAAACAGCAGTTCAGCTCAGTTCACCTACATCACCATATATACTAGGAAGTTTTAGCTTTAATAATCTTACAATTTCATTTGTGTGATGATGGTCATGATTTTAGATTGTCATGTGTTTCAACGCCTAACTTTTACTCTGTTGATGTCTGGAAACAGATTCAAGTAATTGGGTCCTATGGAGCAAGGGCAAGGCAAGATCTTCCCAAGTTGGTTAGACTGGCAGAAAGTGGTATCTTCAATCTTTCCAGTGCTGTTTCAAGGAAATACAAATTTGAGGAGGCAGGCCAAGCATTCCATGATCTCAACCAGGGAAACATCATCAGTCGAGCTGTGGTCGAGATAATGTAGTTCAGACTCACACCAAGTAACCGCCGTTGATGGCAGAGTTCCACCTCTGGTGCTAGGCACCTGCCCTTCATAAAAACTCCCGATCCACCTTGTGAGCAATGCAGATAGCTAATAACTGATGCTTGCAAATTCACTGTATTATATACATTTTTCTTAAAAAATAAAATTTCCTTCACTTTGCTTTCACTATGACTTGGGAAGTGTTTTGGAGCATGCAATGTATTTTATTACTTTTTTGTGCTGTCGTACAGAAAATGGAAAAAGTGAAGATCTTAATGTGTGACCACTTTTTTTTCTACAACTTGAAGAGTTCTCTCTCTCTGTGATATTTGGAATTGGATCCATGGTAAAAAGAAATGAGGTGGAAAGACAGGAAAGGACTAAGAACTGGATCATAATGGGTTCCACTTAGTCAAGGCTGTACCAAGGAAAAAATCTTGGTGGATGTAGTTTGATCCAATGTTTGTATTTAAAGATTTTGCAGTCCAATTTGGATCTTAAAAATAAACATTATTCTAGTACTGGTTCAAAGGAGATGGACATGATTGGCGATTGGAAATGAATTGGGGGTATCATGGAAGTTTTTTGTCATGCTACCTAATTGAGCGCTTTCCATACATCTTTTGTAATACACCGAAAATAAATACATTATTTAAATAATAACCACGATTTATAAATCAAAGCCCATGTTTTTAATTAACACATAAAAATGATTCCAATAATATATATGCTATAAATCAAATTTACTCAAAAACACCACCTTTGACATTTTACCATTCTTTCTTTCCGAATGTTCGAGTCCCACTCGAACGATTGAGATTTTCTTTAACCGAACGTTTGATTATGTTTGAGAACGATTTATCTTTTTAGCTACCTCAACCCTTGAGCGTGCAAGACACCTATAAAATCATCTTTATCCTCAATAAATGCCATTTTCTTCATTGAGAATAACTTCTATAAGATTTTGGCACAAACCAAGACCTTTGTTCCAATAAGAGCATGACAAATCAGCGTGGAACACCATAACAAAAATAAGCATAAACACTTATTTATTATTATTTTTTTGGAAAAAATATAAAAAAGCCTCCCAAACTACCAGCCGTTTTCGATTTAACCCCCTAATGTTCCAAAAGTGATAAAGTAGCCCCCCAAACTACCAAACTATTTTATTTTGGCCACTCTGTTAGTCAAAACCGTCAGTTTGGACGGAAACTGCAAAACGAGGTCGTTTTGTTATGGGTAAGTTACTCCAATGCCCTTTTATGAAAAAAAAAAGAAAAAAAAAGGGGAAAAATATAAAAAAGCCCCCCAAACTACCAGCCGTTTTCATTTTATCCCCTAATATTTAGAAAGTGATAAAGTAGCCCCCCAACAAAACGACGTCGTTTTTCAGTTTCAGTCCAAACTGACGGTTTTGACTAACGGAGTGGCCAAAATGCAATAATTTGGTAGTTTGGAGGGCTACTTTATCACTTTTGAAACATTAGGGGGCTAAATCGAAAATGGCTGGTAGTTTGGGGAGCTTTTTTATATTTTTCCCTATTTTTTTTTTCACCAATACCTCATATGCTTTAAAACAAAAGATCTTATAGAATAAACTTTTCCTATTCCTCCTACCTAGACCCACCGCTAGCCACCAACCCGCCGCCGGCCAACCCAGATCACGCTAGAGATGACGCCGGCTGATCCGAGTAAGTTCTCTCTCTCTCTCTCTCTCTCTCTGACAGTAAAAAAGAAAAACAAAGATGCATGTGCCCCTCTCTCTCTCTCTCCGATATCAACCAGACTTTTCTTCTGTTGGGATCTATGCGTATGTTTGAGAAGGTAAACTTTTAAAAATTTTCTTTTTATGCTGCAGATTAAAACGATTCCCAAGACCTTTTACCATCAAGATAAACATGTTTAGATCTTAAGTAAACATATAAGTTATAATTACTTACACGTAGATTCGGCCTCTCCTAGGCATGAGGTCATAAAAGTATAATTTGATTCTTCGATCAACGTTGGACTGAGTAATTGAAGTTCCAACACGCTTGCAAACTTCATGTATTCATCCAAACTCATCTCGCCTTCATCGCGTGCTTCGTGAACTTCAAGAATATCTTTATGTTCTTCATCATATTCACAAAGTATTTCTTGAACACTTGATCTCACATCAAGAATATCAAGATTTTTCATCAAATGGTTTATAGATTTCTCTATAGGGTCTTCTCTTTGATGAATGGAGATGAATGTGAGTGTGGGCTCACAATGTTTTTCTCAAGAACAAGAGAAGAACTAGAAGCAAAAACTTTGGAATCAAAATTCCAAAGTGGCAGTGTATATACTCTAGAGGGAGAGTGAGGTTGTGTTTTTATCTTTCACAAAAAACACAAGTTCCAAGCCAAATGTGTAAATTATGCATTCACTTGCTCCTCTATTTATAGTACTAGGTGCTGTGGAGAAGACATAGTTCTAATTGAAGTGGGACTGAGAATTGTTGTGCCAAATACTACCTAAATTAATAGATAATATTTAGTACGTTTTAACTCGCAAGTGCACAAGATCAAAACAATAGTATAGTGCAGTAAGTACGAGATCGATCCCACAAAGATTGTTGATTTTATTTAGAATTGATTAAAAATACCAAAGTTGTCACGAAATTGATATTGATATATGAAAAAGAAATAAAGATAAAGATAAAGGTAGGGCTTTGATATCCACCACTAATCATGCTCAAATCATATAACAATATGTCAATGATCCAATCATATTATGAATACCTAATGTTTGCCAACTTAAAGGCATGGATGTATATTCGTTAAGCTATAGATTTCCCTAAGCAACGAATTATGCATGGGTGTATACTCTAACTCTTTTCTTTCTCAAAGAATTTAGCATGGGTGTATATTAAGTTGTTCTTTAAGAAAGTATAAATCTATAGAAATCGACAAACACACAGAACCTAGGGCATGGGTGTATACTTCCGATTTTCCATGTTGATTAACCCAAGAACCCGGTGTAGATTTCTTTTGTTATTCTTATTAAACCTAGGACTCGGTCATCCAAATTGATTTAATTAACTAATCCATACCACATGCATATAATGGCCAATCACACACATATGAGGAATTCAATAAAACAAGAATTAATCAAGTTAAGCATCACAATATGATTATTACAAAGGCGCCAATATTGAAATATTAAATAAACATAATTAGGGCTTCAATCTAGCCCTATTTAAGAGTTAGTTACACATAATTAAAATAAAACTAAAAAGAAAAAGGAAAGAAAGAACCAAAAACGACTCATTAAAGTAGCCTCCAATTCTTCTCCCCAAAGTTGTCTCTCTCAAATTGTATGGCTTAGAGGTCTATTTATAGGCTGAGGAATACTCTAGAAAACCTAGAAACCCTAATAAAATCGTAGGGTTTAGTCTTAGTGCAACTAGGACTAGAAAAACCCTAATATGGAAAGCACAGGAAGTCTGGCCGCAGCTTCTGGAATTCTCCAGCGCATGGGTGCGATCGATCGCAGCCCATGTGCACTTGATGACATGTCTGCGATCGGGTCTCCTTTTGCGCGCACGAGCGCAAGGCTGCACTCGCTCGTATGGACCTCTCTGGAAGTGCGCTCGATCGCAGGGATCACACTACTAGAATACTTTTGCTTGCTTCAAATCTTCTACCTTTTTTCCAATTTTGTCCTTTAAGCCCAATACTTCTAGGAATGATTTCTTTTCTTCCAAACACCTATAAAACAAAGAAAATACAAAAAGGAAATAAAATAGCACAAACTAACAAAACTAAGGATTTAACAAATGTAAGTTAAGGGCAAAAATATAAATATTTTGGCATTTAACAAGAATTCAAATCCCAACCCTTATCAGCCAAGGGAGCAAAAAGACTCCCTTGCCCTTTTGTGTCACATGGGCATGGGGAGATTTATTCTCCCCATGAGTCTAGACTAGGGCTTCTAGCCCTAGCCCAACTTCCACTTCATTTACTCACTTAGGCTTAGGTTTTCTCAAGAGCCCAATGCTCCTTTAAATAACTTTAGCCATTTGAAATTAATTTAATGTGGCCCAAAGTCATTTAATAAGTCCAATGAATTAAAATGACAAGCCTAAGGCTTATTTTAATTCATTAGCCTCTAGGAATTAAATCATAAGCCCAGTGCTTCTATTTAATTCCTTTCTCCAATTAACCAACAAGATTAAATCTTTTGGCCCATGTTTTATTAAAATAAGACATCCTAGTAAATAAATAAATACTTGAGGAACATTATATTTTCTCAGTCAATTTATATCAGTTCAAAGAGGGACCTAAGGTAAAATATCATTAGCTTAATAGGCCTATGAACATATCTTTCTAGATCATATCACACGACACTTTTTTAATCACAATTAATTCCACTAAAGAATTGTGACTGTTCTCTAATGATTATTTTTGATTTAATCAATCAATCCTCGTGATATTCTTATTATATTTTTACCCTTCCATGGAATCATTCCGTAGTTGAACCAAAGTTTTTTCCAACTGTCACTTTGTTCACTACCTCTTTTCCTCGAGTCACTGATTTAAATTCTTGATTATTTCTGTGTACCTTTGTGAGATTATATCTCACCTCGTACATATGCAAGTTTTTAGTGTAACTACTAAAAACACTCGGGCCTAAGCTTTTAGGATAATCTTTCCCATTAAATTTAAAACAAGGGGAATATTCCTTATCACTTTGCTCTCTGATTTGGATTCCTTCTTGAAGTTCATGTTCCCACAATGTTACATGTGATTACCCAATGTATTGAGCTCTATTGACTGTTGACATGTCTCACTCTATGATATATCAAAGTAATCATCATTTTACATCTGAGTTCACTTACTTCTTAGGATTTAGAGTAAAATGTTTAAGACATCGTGAACGTACATCAATTGTTATAACAATATTTTACAATTGATGACTTACGTGGTCCTGTTTAGTGTATGGCATAACCTTGCCAATAACCCAACATATTAACCTGAAGCCTCCTTGCTTTTCATGACCAAGATAAGTCGTATGAGGTTTAACAGGTCATAGTTTAGATGGAATTCCCAGGTCCATTTATGACTACAGCAACAAGCTTTATAAGTTGCAAGGTTCTTTTGAGTATAATCATTTGTGATACACACATCATCACTCAAATATAATGCATCTTAGGAATCTTACATTTATATAATCGGATAATACACAATCCATATATATATACCATGTAAGAACATATGTATGTCTTTTGTTCTATTTCAAAAAATCTTATCAATTAATTGAAGTTTTGGACACAATTCCCAACATCTTTATTTGTCATTCAATGGCAATACCAAAGCAGAGAATTCAAGGACATTAAAGAAAAAACAAATCAACAAAAAAGAAGCCAAGACATGACACATTGTGCCATGATGAGTATACCAGGGAAGCCAAGAAATCTCTTGACACTTTGTGCCATGTATACAAAGCAAATAAGGGAATTGAACTTGTATTTCACAACTTGATTTTTACAGAGAATGCTCTTGGCATTATATACACAAATACAGAGTACAAAACAAGAAAGAAAATATAGAAAAATAAAACTATAATTACACATTGATCTTATTACATTCAATATGAAACTTGCTTTCCTTGATAGGAGAATGAGTTGCACCACACACATATTTGATTGCATAGCAATGTGGAGATATTTTCCTTATATGTTCTCTGTCAGAGTTGATCACAACTTGAGTATCAAATCTTGGTTCAACTTGAGTGTCACGGTTGGCAGAGTATGGCAAGTGTTGCCTTGTAGAGCTTATGTCAATGTAGGTTGCATTGAGAGAAATCTGATTTGGTTATGGAAGATTCTGATTTGTTGTAGTTTGAGCATCACAATTGTGAGCTGGAGAATCACTAGGATCAGTGGCTATATTCTCTCTAACAGCCCCCCGCAAGCTAATGGGGGATGGAATCATCATTAGCTTGACCCAAAGATAAAGAAAACGAGCTGAGCCAAGGCCTTTAGTAAACACATCGGCAATCTGGTCATCCATGGAGATAAACTTGATGATAATGTCTTGATTAAGCACCTTTTCACGTATAAAATGATAGTCCACTTCAATATGCTTAGTGCGGGCGTGGTAGATTGGATTAGTGGCTAAGGCAAGTGCACTGATGTTGTCACACCAAATAGTAAGGGCAGTAGATAAGTTTACATGGACATCTTTAAATAACATTCGCAGCCAAAACATCTCAGCAGTGGTGATGGCAAGAGCTCTATACTCGGCTTTGGTGCTACTTCGAGAGATGATAGGCTGCTTCTTGGCATTCCATGTAACCAAGTTATAGCCGAGGAAGATAGCAAAACCAGTTGTGGAGCGGCGATCATCTAGATCCCCTGCCCAATCATTGTCACAATAGGCTGTGAGGTGAAGGGGACCTTTTTGATAAAACAAACCATAATCAATTGAGGATTTGAGATAGCATAGCACACGTTTGGCAGCAGACCAGTGCACAGAGGTGGGAGCATGCATATTTTGACACAGTTGATTGACAGAGAAGGAAATTTTAGGTCGAGTAAGTGTGCAGTACTGAAGGGCTCCAAAAACCTGTCTATATTATGTTGGATCGGTCAAAAGATCATCATCCATTTTAGAGAGTTTCATTCCAGAAAGGGAAGGAGACTTGGCTAGTTTAGCATCTTGTATATGTGTTCAATGCAGAAGATGGTAGATATACTTGGCTTGACAGAAATGGAGTCCATTGGCTGTTTGAGAAGCTTGCATTCCAAGAAAGAAGTGGAGAGGTCCAAGGTCTTTGAGAGGGAACTAATGCTGCAATTTAGTGATCAAAGAGTGGATGATGGAAGAATTGGATCCTGTGATGATGATATCATCAACATAAATGAGTAGAAAAATGTGAGTAGCACCTGAATGCAAGATAAATAAAGATGTGTCCACAAGGGAGGCAATAAATCCAATTTCCAATAAAAGGGAGGAGAGGCGATTGAACTAAGCTCGTGGGGCTTGTTTCAACCCATAGAGAGGTTTGTTTAATCTGCACACAAAGTGAAGGTTGTATTTGTCAACAAAGCCCTTCGGTTGATGCATGAAAACTTCTTCAGCAATGGACCCACGGAGGAATGCATTGGAGACATCGAGTTGATGAATGCTCCAATCAAATTGAACAGCTAGAGGAGGATGACACGAACGGTGGAGGCTTTGATAACAGGGCTAAAGGTTTCTGTATAGTCGATGCCACATTGTTGTTCATAGCCTTTAGCCACTAATCTGGCCTTGAATCTCTCCACTGAACCATCTGGTCTCTGCTTGATTCGATAGACCCATTTGTTATTGATAATATTTTGATGAGGAGGAGGAGGACAGAGAGTCCAAGTGCCATTAGAGATTAATGCTTGGAATTCTTCAGTCATAGCCTGCTGCCACCGAGGGTCACAAATTGCCTTACTAAAACAAGTTGATTCAGTTTCGTGAAGGGTGGTGTGATAAGATGTCAATGGATGTTTGGTGGTGTGAGAGTTGAAAGTCTGGAAATGTAGTAGGCTTGAGGGTTCTTGTCCGGGACCTTGTTGTCATGGGATGTATGTTAGGTCCGGCTTAGGGTGGAGAGGAGTTTGGTTGGTTGGCAGTGTGGCTATCAGCAGAGGTAATGGGCTAAAGTTGGTCAACAGAGAGGTCACTGGCAGCTTGGAAATTGGGAATAGATGGAGAGGAGTTTTGGTTAGTAGGTTAAGGCTGGACAGCAGAGGTATCTTGGAGATTATGAGTTGATAAAACAGGGGTTTCATGGATATTAGGAAGTGAAGAGGCAAGTTGAATGGGGCTGGAAGGTTTAGCATCTGCAGAAGTGATAGGTTCGGGAGATAAATTTTGAAAAATATCAGGAGAAAGGAAACTTACTTGATGTATGAAGGGCTGATCACCGGAGGCATTGACCTTGGAAGGCAGCTGAATTGAAACTTTATCTTTGGTAGGAAAAGTGTGCTCATCAAATACCACATGCCTTGACAAGTAGACCTTATTAGTGATGAGATCAAGGCATTTATATCCTGCATAGCAGTATCCAAGGAATATGCAGGGTTTGGATCGAAATTCAAGTTTATGAAGACCAATAGGATGTAACAAATGGTAACATTTGCAGCCAAATACCTTCAATTGTTGGTAATTTGGTTCTTTTTGATGGAGTTTGAAGAAAGGGCTAACATTGTCCAGGATTGGTGTTGGTAGCCGATTGATCAAGTAAACACTGGTGAGAAAGGCATCCACCCAATATTTTTTTGAGAGGTGAGAGTGAACTAAGAAAGTTAGGTCTGTTTCTAGGATATGATGCAATTTTCTCTCAGCAAGACCATTTTCTTGTGCAGTATATAGGCAGGACTTGCGATGGATGATTCCATTTTTGGTGAGGAAAGATTGGAAGATTGAAGAGGTGTATTCACCACCTCCATCAGATTGGAGTTGCTTGATTGTGGAAGAGAATTTTTTTTCCACAAAGAGTTTGAACTTAACAAAGCATTCATACGCTTCTGATTTTGTCTTAAGTGGATATAGCCATGTGTATCTTGTATTATCATCTATTAAAACAACATTGTATTTATGTCCACTTATTGAAGAGAATGGTGAGGTCCAAATGTCAGCGTGAATTAGATTCAATGGAGTTGATGTATGACGATTGGATGCAAAAAATGGTTGCTTTTTACTCTTTCCAAGTTGGCAGGAATCACAAAGAGTAATTTTATTAGAATCAAAAGCTGAATTTAGAACAGGAAGTTTAAATGACTTAACAAGTCTTGAAACAACATCACTTGAGGGATGGCCTAACCTAAAGTGCCAAATTAAAGAGGAGGTCTTTATTCCTAACAAGGGTACTAGTGCACGTCTGGCCTTGAATGAGCTTCTTTGAAACCGCATCGGATAAGAGTCCATTTTCAGTCTTTCTATCTAGGAGGGTTGTGTTGTGTTGTGCAAATTTATTTAACTCACAAGTGTATGAATCGTTTACAATATAATGTTTTGCAAGTGCGAGGTCGAACCCACAGGGAATTGTGTTTTTTAAAAGCAAATTTAAATCTAAACTAATTAAATCCTAACCTAGTTCCAAAAGGTTTTTTATTTTGGGTTTTTAAAACTAAAAGACAACATAAACTAAATAAAGTAAAACAAAAGATAAAGGTACTAAGGTTTGGGAATTCACACTCACCGAATCATAACAACATACTTCATGTTCATCAATATTAATCCGAAGTTCTCACAAATTAAATCTTATGTATGTTTTACTATGCTTCAATAGATTAATCAAAACCATTCCATGTATCCATTCATTTCTCAAATTAGAAAAGGGATCCAAATTTAATTGAAACACCAAATGTATCTGAAGAACAAATCACAAGGGATATCCAATTTTTAAGCAAATAAACCAAGCAATCAATTATGTGAAGTTATCTTAAATCATCAAGTGTATTCTCGAATCACAACAAGATATCCAAGAATTATTCCACACATTGAAAAGAAGTAAAACAATTAAAATTAAGCTCAATAAAATCAGAATAATAAAAACTTACATAAAAGTAACGTTGTTCTTCATTGGTGAGGGTTCATCCCCAACTTTAGTTGAAAATTTAACTCCACATAAATAAAACTAAAATCTAAACCTAAACTAAACTAAAGAGAAAAACTGTAGAATTTTGCTCTCTAGAATTTTATATCTTAGAATCCCTAGCAAACCTAAATAATTCGAAGGTCTGTCTCTAGTCCAAAATAGAAGTCTGAAATCGGAATGAGATTCATCCAGATTTGTGTCTTTTTATTTCAGGATGATTTTGGCATAGTAACCGTTCGAATTAGGAAAATCTTATTTCACAACGAATTGTAGTATTTTGAGTTAGCTTTTCAATGCCGCTAAAATCATCTCAATCTAATATTTGAACGAAACGTTATGATCAAAATACTAAGACGTGTTTAGAATCTAAATTTGAATCCAATCCGATTTTGACTCCAATAAGAAAAATTTCGATTTAATCCTTTCCTTGATTGGGTTAAACTTAACCACATCATCTCGGTCTTCTCAAAGTGTGATTTCTTTCAAACTTTGCATTTTTCCGTTTAAAGCTGCGGTTTTTTTTTTCAACAACCTACAAAATACAAAAAACACAAAACTAACACAAAACATTAAATAATGACACCGCTAAAAAATTAACTAATGTAAATAAAGGGGTCCAAATATGGAATATTTGGCACTTATCAGGTTGCCTTGGTGAGCATGTCCTTCACCAAAAAGTGAGTGGTTGTTAAGATAAAATAGCAGTGATTATCAACACAAAAACGTTGGATGGAAATTAAATTTGCAAATGCATTTGGACAATGAAGGATTTTGTTGAGATAAAAATTAGATTGGGGAGTATGTAAGAGAGCTGAACCAGCATTGTCTATAGTAAGGCCTAATCCATTTCCCACCTCAACCATGTCATTCCTTCAAAGGGCTGTTAGATGGTTAGATTTTCCAGGTTGTTGGTGATGTAGATGTTTGCACCACAATCAGCAAACCAGTCTTGATCCTCAATGACAGCATTGGTTTGGGCTGGCATTGTTGCTAACTGCAGAGGAGGGTGCCTGCCTTGGTACGAGAAGTCCATTAGGTGAAAACAATCTAAAGCTTGATTACTTGTTTCGCCACAGACCTGGCAAGGAGCTCTAGAAGGTTTGTTGACATTGGATATGTCTCTAGAATTGGAGTTGGAGCCTCCAGCAGCATGGTGGTTAGAGCTTTCTCTAATGTGAAAGTTGGGACTTCTAGTATTGCTGAAATTGGGTGGTCCATTTCTCTGTTGGGAGCCAGAGAATCCATTTGCAGAGAATCTGGAGTTCTGACCACGTGGGAAGTACTTGAATTGCTGAGGCATCTTCCCTTTTGTGTTGAAGTGATGCTGCTGGTTACCTGGTCTTTGAGTGAACAAAGCAATTGTAGAGGAATCAGAGGCATTAGCATGCTGCTGGTTGAGCAGCATTTCATAATTCAAAAGTTCATTTCGAAAATTTTCAAAACTTAAGGGATTGTCACGAGTTACAAAGATATATGATGTGATAAAAGAATTAAAAACATGACTAAGACCCCCAATTATAAATGATATCAGATCATCATCATCAACTGGGGGTCCCACAGTTGCAAGTTGGTCAGCCCAAATTTTTGCCGCTTGAAGGTATTTAGAATAAGACATTGAACCTTGTTTCAGATTCTGAAGTTGTCTTTCGATGTGAGAGATCCTCGATCGTGATTAAGAAGCAAACATGTTTGCTAAGGCAGACCATACTTGCTGAGATGTATTTAGGCTGTAGACTGTGGCCAAGACACTTTTAGACAGCGTAGCATTGATCCAGCTCAATAAGAACTAGTCCCTTTTTGTTCCAGATTGTATATTCTGGATTGATAGTGGACTGGCCTTCCTCATTTGTTAGAAGCCTTGGAGGGCATGGGTCAGTTCCATCAGCAATGCCTAGGAGGTCATTGCTACGCAGCACAGGCAGAACTTGCGACTGCCACATCAAGTAGTTGTTGTTGTCTAGCTTGAGTGAAATGAATTGAGTGAAGTTGGGAATGAAGGGAGATGTGGTGGAAAGTGATGATGAACAAGAGGATGAACTAGAAGAGTTTGAAAGGGCCATGAGGGATATTTGATTGGCGTGTGCTTGAGGCTCTAATACCATGAAAATAAGGGAATTGAACTTGTGTTTCACAACTTGACTTTTACAATAATGCTCTTGGCATTATATACATGAATACAGAGTACAAAATAAGAAAGAAAATACAGGGGAATAAAACCATAATTACACATTGATCTTATTACATTCAATATGAAACTTGTTTTCCTTGATGGGAGAATGAGTTGCACCACACGCATATTTCATTGCATAGTAATGTGGAGATATTTTCCTTGTATGTTCTTTGTCAGAGTTGATCACAGCTTGAGTAACAGATCTTGGTTCAACTTGAGTGTCATGGTTGGCAGAGTATGGCAAGTGTTGCCTTGTAGAGCTTGTGTCATGGAAGGTTGCATTGAGAGAAATCTGATTTGGTTTTGGAAGATTTTGATTTGTTGTAGCTTAAGCATCACGATTGTGAGCTGGAGAATCACTAGGATCAACGGCTATATTCTCTCTAACATACAATACCAAGGAAGCATTAGTGAGAATCCAAGGACATATTATTATTATTATTATTATTATTTTAAAAAAGAAAAGAAGCAACAAGAAGAAGCTCAGTGATAGAGAAATTTTTTCTTTGCTGTTGGTGTGTGTGTGTGAGAGAGAGAGAGAGAGAGAGGGAGTAGATAGAGAAATTTTCTTCTCTGCTTCCGATGAGAGAGAGAGGGAGCACCGGAGAACTTACTTGGACTGGCTGGCGTCCAACGTCGTATCTGGCGTGGTCTGGACTGGTCTGCAGCAAGCATATTGGTTTTATCATTTGCAGTTGTTGCGGAGAAGTCGGACGATCATGTTGGTGTTATAGATCAATTTTTAAGTGTTTTCATGATAATTTAGTGAACTTGTATGTTATTTATGTTTTGTCGATGGATAGTGACATTGTTGATGTATAGTTTGATTTACTTGCGATAATGGATAGTTTGGATTGTTTGTTGTAATGGATTTTTTTTTTTTTTTTTTTTTTTTTCTATAATAGATTATTTGTGATAGTTGATGGATAATTTATAGTTGTATTTGATAGATCGATGGATATATGTGTAACTCATATATCAGATGGTGCAACTTTAGAATTTGGCTTACAAACTCCCATAAATTCAAAAAATAAATATGGGGAGGGAATTTTTTTTTTTTTAAGAAAATACACATTTTAGTGACGTGTCAAGTTGGGTGACATGTCACCAATTGGTGACGTGTGGAATTCTACATGTCACTAGTTTTGGTGACGTGTCAATCTTGACATGTCACCAAATGGTGATGTCTTGGATTTGGCACGTCACATTTTTGGTGACATGTCAAATTTGACACATCATCATTTTGGGTGACATTTTAGAAGTTGGCACGTTGCCTTTTTGGTGACATGTCAAGTTCCACATGTCACCAAATGGTGACATGTCAATTTAGAAACGTCACCTTTAAGTGGTGACGTGTGGAATTTAACACGTCACCAATTGGTGACGTGTGGTCAATTCCACATGTCACTAAACCCCAGTAGTGACCCGGGGACTTCTGACCAGTCACCCACGTCGCTAATCACACGTCCCACCCATTAGTGACGTTTTTGGGCCTTAAAACATCACTAATGGGGTGTCATTAATTTTTTATTTTTATTTTTGTAGTGGCATGAGATTGAGCAAACCCCACTTAGCATGCACATAATTTAAGGTGTGCCATCTTTGTGTGACCTCTTATTTACCATTTTCTTGGTTGAGGCTTTTTTGGGTTTCATAATGCCACGTAAGAGAGATTGTTGTTAAGGTATGCAGCGTGAAATACTTTAGGGCCTGTTTGACAAACGTTTTTGGCAATGGTGTTGGGTCTTCCACTGTTCAATCAGTTTGAAAAAAGTGACTGAAGGCTGCAGGAGTAAAAGCTGATGAACAGTGGAATTACTTCAAAAGCAACGCCAATTTCCAACATTCTTTTGCTGTTCCAAAAATAACCCTGCAGCAACGACCACAATAACCCTGCAGCAATGACCACCATATGGGACAGCAAAAGAATGCTGCAGGGTTATTTTTGGAACAACAAAAGAATGCTGAAAATTGGCGCTGCTGTTGAAGTAATTTTACTGTTCACTAACTTTTACTCTTGCAGCCTTCAGTCACTTTTTTCAAATTGATTGAACAGTGAAAGACCCATCGCCGTTGCCAAAAATGGTTGTCAAACAGACCCTTAGTGTTTTGCAGTTTAACAGGTTATAGGGCTAGGGTGACAAATTTGTTGGGATGAGGATGTCAAGCCAATGACTTATAATGTCAGGCTTGATTAGTTAGTGGTTAATTGCTATTGAGATAGTAATGTATGTTTGGAAGCTTCTAGTCTTTACGGATGATACATGATTATTTAAGGACGCATGATAGTTGCATCAGATCATTTATTTTCGCTTTCTGCTATATTAGATTATGATTTGTAGTTCAGCGTAGTAAATTCTTCTAATTACCAGTTAATTACTTTGAAAGTACCGCGAGTAGCATTCCATGTTAACTAAATTTAATTATTTAATTTTGAAGGCATTACATCTTTGCTATAGTTCTTAACTAGCACATAACCCGCGCTATGCGCGAGATTCTTCATTATAATTTAATTTCAAAAACTTAAACGCATCCCATCTTACTTCTCATTATAAGTTAAAATAGGCGTGTGCAGAAATCTATCATGCCTCTTTTAATGTTATATTGGTACATTACTAAACATGTACTATTTCTTTTTTGAAGTGTACTAAACATGTACTTAATGAAAAGTATAAAAGAAAAAAAAAAATAGCAAGAAGAAAACTTGAATTCTGATTATCAAAATATTAATAGAAAATTAGTAGGAAACTCTGATATTGTGAATGTGATACTAATTATATTTCAATACAAATAAAACCCATAAAGTTCTAATAATTTCAGAAATAAACAAAGAATAAACAAAATCTTACAAAGAATATATATCATTCCTTCTTTTTTGAAATAGTAGTCATTGCTTTCTCATTAAAACAAATCAACCGGTGGAACCGTATGCTCCATCGTTACAACTCTGAGATACAATCAAAATAAAATCTTCACTCAATAAACAAAATCTTCTCTCTTCTTTTTAATACAAAATAAAACACATATTTTACTCAATATTTAATGCAATCAAATAAATCTCTAGGTAAAATACATTTTACCCCTCTTGAACTATCAACTTATTTGCACTTTTAACCAAAATGTTTAAAAAGTGACACTTTACCCCCCTAAATTTCCAAATTGTTGCAATTCGACAATTCTGATTTTTTTTTTCTTTCTTTCCAAAATGCCCCCATCGCAAGTTTAAAAAAAAATTTAAAAATAAATTTAAAAATTAAGGGGTGGCCGGCCACCCCAGACTAGCCACCCCTTAATTTAATTTAATTTATTAATTACTTTTTTTTTTTTAAAAAAAAAAACTTGGGATGAGGGTATTTTGGGAAAAAAAAGTTAGAATGATCGAATTGCAATAATTTTGAAGTTTTGGGGTAAAGTTTCACTTTTTAATCGTTGGGGTTAAAAGTGCAAATGAGTGGATAGTTCAGGAGGAAAAAAATGTATTTTCCCCTAAATCTCGTCAACACTTTCAAAAACTACTAAAAAATCCGAGTAAATCACAAAAATGAAAAAAAAAAAAAAATCCAATAAAATATTCAAATGAATTAAAACATAAAATCTTATTGGTGTGATGACTATTGCATTTCAATACAAAGAAACTTTCTAGAGAAACAAACATAAAAATAATAAATTTACTGTCGTGAAAAATTTATACATAGATACACAAAGATAAATCCAAGCAACAAAATTTTCAATTAAATAGAAACCCTAGACCGAATCAAATACAGTGCAAAAATAATCAAAATCTTTTTATTTTATAAGTACCTAATAAAACAAAATATTGCACTCAGCATTTAACGCGATCAGATAAATTCTCTCAGGTTCAATGTTTAATTATCTCTTTAGTGTTTAGAAAGAGTTTCTATTCTTTTTTTTTTTGAACAAAAATCAAATAAACACACTATAATCTTCCATTAGCCCACTAAAAAGCCAACCAATTTATTATCTTAATTCAGAAGTTGCAATTTTCATGAAAGAACAAAGCGAAAAAAAAAAACCTACAAATACAGTTAATACGCAATTATAATTGTTTGTAAATGGTTGTGTTATTCTTATTAAGGGTTCATTTGAGATTGCAGTTTTAATAAGTACAATTTAAAAAATTGATTTTTTAAAAAATTGCTTTTTGGAAAGGTTAAGAATAAGAATTACTTCGGGATTGAGTTTTTAGGTTATTATCTTAAATTCAAAAGTTGCAATTTTCATCAAAGAACAAAGTGAAAAAAAAAAAACCCTACAAATACAGTTAATACTCAATTATAATTGTTTGGAGAAGGTTGTGTTATTCTTATTAAGGGTTTGTTTGAGATTGTAGTTTTAATAAGTACAATTTTAAAAACTGATTTTTTGAAAAATTGCGTTTTTGAAAGTTTAAGAATAAGAATTACTTCGGAATTGAGTATTTAGGTTATTATTGTTGAAGAGTGTTGAGAGAAAAAAAAAAAAGAAAAAAAAAAAAAAAGAAGTTAATTCTTGAAGTTGTAGTTTTTCTCAAATAAAAAACATACACATGGAAGATTAAGAAGAAGAATTACTTCAAGTTGATTTTTTAGGTTGTTATATTTGAAGAGTTGAGAGAGAGACGTGGGAAGAGAGAGAGAAGAAAAAAGAAAAAAAAAAGTTAAACCGGTGAGAGAGAGAAAAAAAAATTCAAAATAATTGGGAGATCTTTATTTTGTAGATAATTTATTATTAATCAAATTGTTTTTCAATGGCTTATATTTAGAAAAAAAACAATTCTTATTTTTATAAATTATCTATTATTACATGCACAAAAACTACAAAGTATATGTAGAAAAAAAAATCGTCTTCTCTAACCTTTTTTAAATTTGAATTAAAAATATTAAAATGGCTAAAAGTATTAAAACATAATAATTTGATTTGTATTATTTATTTCTTTATTTGATTTGGACATTAATAATACTTAATATTGTGCATTAATTGTTTGAATTTAATGAAATCACATATTGTGCATTAAATTAGCTTAATTAAATGTCTTTAATTAAGTTAATTTAATGACTGGTTCACTATTGAAAAATCGGTTCACTCTAAAAAAATCGATTAAAAAATTATGTCTTAAAAAACCGGTTTATCGCTTAAAAAAAAAGGTTCACACCACATGTCACAATATTAAGACACTTCTGAGAATGATTCGACTTATATATATATATATATATATATATATATGATGTTACATTTTTAGGCACTGATATTAGTTCATTTTTTTCTTCATTTGCCTACATCTTCTTGTATATACTAAAGTACATTTTGGAGTGAGAAGTTTTTCTTGGAGTTTATGAACCAAATGCAGTGGTTAATTTAAGTAACATCTAATTCAATTCCATGAATGAACTTTTTTCTCACTTGAATCCAAGGGCAATAGCTATCATCGCTCTTGTTTATCCTTGAAAAGCCGGTCTATGCATAGAGACTATGAAAACAAGAAGTCAAAACTGAATATAGCAAAATTAATATCTATCTAGTTTTGCTTATGAATTCCGTATTCCGATTTGGTAGCCCATTGTTTCAATTAATTGTTGCATCTTGAATCCATAATGAAATCAAGTCATTCTCCTTGAGTTACAAAGTAAAATTTATTCTAAGAGCACTAATAGAAGCATCCTTTTGACTTTCTCTAAGTTTAGGGAAGAAAACTACTTTTTATTTCTTTTTAAAGAAAGATATTCAAAAACTAATAAAATTAAAAGAAAAAGAAAAAGGAAATTCAAAGGGGGTGGCTCCACCCACTCCTTGACCAACCACCCCATTTTGGCCAAGTCGATCTGGGGGTGAACGAACCACCCCCATGACCAAGGGGGTGGTCTGGCCACCGCCAAAAGGCCAAATGAAAAAAAAAAAAAAAAAAAAACCTTAAAAGAAAAGGGTTTTGGGGTAGTCGGATCACCCCCAAGGGCCTGAGGGTGGTTTTGGCCACCCCCTACCGCCGATATGGAGGTGGCCGAGCCACCCCTATGGCCAAAGGGGTCCGGCCACCCCCAAAAGGCCAAAAGAAAAAATAAAATAAAATAAAACTTTAAAAAAAGAATGGGTTTTGAGGGTGGCCGAAACCCCAAGCCCTTGTGGGTGGGCCTCCCCCAAAACTTTTTTTTTTTTCTTTTGGCCTTTTGGGGGTGGCTGGACCACCCCCAGACCGGCCATGGGGGTGGCTCCAGGCACCCCTTTCAGTTTTTATTTTCTTTTTCTTTTATTTTTTTTAATAGTTTTAATTTTTTAATATTTTAATTATTGATTTTTAATAAATAATGAATATTATATTATTTCTTTAAAAAAAATTAATTTTTTATTGCGGTTGGACGATCTCAGCCGTCCATTTGGAACTACCGCATGTAAGCCCCCCATCCAAATATACTTCACACTAACTTCCTTTACCTTTTCATATATCATTAAAATATTATTTATTTACAAAATACAAGTTCCATATCTACCATTCAATTTTTTACAAAATCCCAACACAATCCCCAATTAAAGACAAAAAGATGAAAGATGAGAAACTAATGAGAAATATTTATATTAAAAAATGGTTAAATACCTTATTATTTGTATCCACATTGGTTTAACTTCTTTATTTTTAACCCATAGGGTTTACTTTTTATCACAGTAGGTCCCTCAGGTTTGCCTAAAGACGAAGATGGTCCCTCCGTTAAAATTCCGTCTAAATTTTGACGGAATGCTACAACAGTACCAATTACGGTTTGACAAGTGTCTATATAATTAATTCATTAAAAAAATACAAGAACATTAAAAGAGTATAATTTAATTAAATTCTTTTAAAAAAAAAAAAAATTTAGGGTGGCCTTTTGCCGAAATCAATTGATTTTTTTTTTTTTCAATTGCGAGGCCAGCAGGGAATGGCAAACCACCCCCATGGGCCATGGAGGTGCTTTTGCCACCCCTAGACAGCCCCTCCATTTTTTTTTTAAATAATAATTAAATATAAATTTTTAAATTTTTAATTAATTAATTATATAGATACATGTCAAACTGTGATTGGTGCTGACGTGACGTTTCCATCAAATTTTGGATAGAATTTTGATAGAGGGACCATCTCTGATTTTAGGCAAACCAAAGGGACCTCTTGTGATAAAAAGTAAACCCTAAAGGATAAAAAAAAATAAAGAAGTTAAACCACATGGGTGAATAAAGTATTTAACCCTTAAAAATAATGTATAAGAAAGCTCTTTTGGTTCCCTATATATTGGGTAGCACTGTAGCATTCCCAATGTTTGGGAAAACTGTTGCAGGTAACTTTTTGTGATTTTATATATATATAAAATTGCAAAAAGTTACCTGCAACAGCTTTCCCAAATATATATATATATAGAAAATAGAATGGGTTATTGGGTATTTGTTACGAGCATTAACAATAGCTTCCCTTTGATTTTCCCTAGGTTTAAAGAACAAAACTATTTTTTGCTTCCATATGAAAATATATTTCACAATAACTTCTCTTGCCTTTCTCTATACCATTAAAATATTATTTATTTACAAAATACAGTTTCCTACTACCCTCACTTTTTTCACAAAATCCTAACACAATACTTATTATTTTTTTTATTTTTTATTTATTCAACACAATCCCCAATTAAAAACAAAAAGATGAAAGAGGAGAGAGGAAAGAAAAATAATGTATAAGAAACCACTTTTGGTTCCCTATACATTAAAAAACACATAGCAACCATTGGGGGTTAGTTAAGTGTAGAAAATCTGATGTGAATATGTTTTTATGATTTTTTTGAATTTTTTCTTAAACATAGCGAAGGAAATGGCATATAAGACATCTTGCTCTAAGTGGATCATTCCTCAACTCTTTCTTCAATTCAAATCAATTCAAATCATGCTAGAGTCTAGTCTAGTTTCCTTTCAGATTTGTCGAGTCTCTTGTTGAATTCATGGCTAAGCTACCCTAAAGGCTACATTTTGACTTGAATCCAATGCTCATGACTTTGTTGAAACTTGCTGATATTATTCGTTCGTTGAACATGAGTTGTAATTCACTCTCAGCTTCGATCCATACTGTTTTAAATGAAAGCATTCTGAATACGTTTTACTTTTGTGCTTCTTGGCAAAAGTTGTTGAGCCTTTGAAGCATTCTGAATATCGTTGACCAAAATCTGTTTTGGTCCATTTAAATTACCATTGGAATATTTTGGCCCATTTATGACAAGTTTTGAATGAGTGTTTGTTAAAACAACATCCTTAAGAAATGTCGTAATCATTCGCCATCATATAACAAAAGCCAAAGAGGACATTTACAAAATTTACGGGTCAAGCATATAATTACATGCTTGTCCATCAGAGGAATGGGTTAAGAAAAACTTCACCATCCCCCTTTCCTTTCCATGTCCCTACGCCACTACTCCATCACTGGCCCCCCCCTGCTAACAAATTCCCGCCAAAGAAAATAATGGGCAAGTACCTCTGAGTCATAGAAAAATTTCTATCCTCATTCATCCTACACTGAGTAGTAATGATTATCCTAAATTAAATGCAACTATGATTTCCAAGACCAAACTCAAAGCCCAGTTAGTCTTCCTTCCACTTGTTGACATACCTAAGGAAAGCATTTGCAGGATTTTCCCTAGGTGGCGCCCGTACGCGAGTAGATCTTCGAAGCACAGCCTCCTCCAGTGCAATCTTGTGAGACAAGTCCTTTGATCTCTTTTGGAGTTCAGTGCTGTGAAAAACAATTGTATCATTCAACAATCAGAGCAGCAAGGGATAAATCTTGTAACAATTAGTAACTATGACTTTGACAATATGTTTGACCCACCCTCCATGGCAACAAAGTCTTGTATCAACAGAAGATGATTCTATTTATTTTCGTTCATATTAATAGGAGCAGGCTATTTGTTGCCTTACAGCCATAACAAAAAAGGTAAGGGACCTGCCCCAGAATCTCCCAGATACGACGGGACCAAATATCCCTTTAGACCAGTTCAATTGATTGAGGACCATTGCATTGTAGGAAAAAGTGTTTTAGATTTGATACTCTTCCTATATACAAGTAGGACATCTTTGTCAATACCCTTTGATCTCAGAACATTGTGAAACTTGGGTTAAGACCCACTGACAAAGTTTGTCTTACTTACCAAGAAACAAGACGGTTTGTCTAGGATAAATATTTACATGTTTAAATGCATACAGGTGTATATATGTACAGGCCAATGTGCACACATATAGGCAGGTGTAGCTGTGCACATGTATGTACGGATGCGTATATAATGCCTAAGCAAGGAGATTGGTGAGTATGTATGCACACTCAAAAGAAAAATTAAACACATCAATGTGTTTGCCACAACTATAGCTGAGGCAAAAGAGAGTAACAACAAAGAAACAGAATGATCTATAATAAAGAAAAAAAACATGACTGCCAAAATAGTAAGAAGTCAAAAGGTATTCTAAGAACCCATTTCTCGTTCAAGAAAAGTCAAGGACTAACTCACCATATTCTGCTATAGAATTTTTCCAGCTGTTTTTTAAGTGCCCTCTCTCTCTCACCCTTGACGTTCAGTGAACCCATCAATGCATCAAGCTGATCAAGAATGTCAAAATGTAACTAAAAAAAATATGAGAAGAACACAAAAAGTGGCTATGCAGCTATAATACCTCTTCCTTGCTACTGTAGTATCCCCACTCCTTGGAGTCAGAACTCTCAACAAATATCCTCCCATCACGACGAAACCACCAATACCTGTTATAGAATCTGTCTCTGCCCAAGGGGTTGGTGTGTATCACTCGTTTCTCCAGCTCCCGCTCATAATATTCTCTCTGTGTTATAAACAATGATAAGAAAAAATGAATAAAGAAAAAAACGTACACATGCAAGCACATATCACATCCAATAAGAGGAGAGTAAGGAGATGGATTCAACCCTCTGTTCTTTACTCTTTTTCTCAGTTGCATCCTTTTTATCATCCTTCAATTGTTTCAACCCGTCCTTCCTAGATGAATCTTTGCCATTATCTGCTGGGACCTCCACATCTAAATTCTGCTTCTGCTTCTTGGTCTTTTTCTTCCATGTGGTATCTGGAAACTTGCTCTTGCTGTAAAAAACAGGTGAGAAAAAAAATATGAACCTCCGATCAAAAGAAATCATTAAATATACTTATACCAGAGTAAGAAAGATCAACACCAATTCTCTGATGCATTGTTCTGCAGAGATGAAAGGACCTTCCCATTTCTTTTCTTTTCTATGTGACCGTTTTGTTTACTGTGGTCATCATTAGCTGCTACACTTTCTATTCTCTCCAAATTTTTTTGATCCATTACCCCATTGGCATCAGACTCAACCTTCAACTGTTCCTTGTCCTCCCTTTTTTGATCCATTACCCCATTGGCATCAGACTCAACCTTCAACTGTTCCTTGTCCTCCCTTTTCTTTCTACCTTCTTCTAATGCCTCCCCCCTTCTTGTGGCCCCAAGTTCCTGCCGCTGTTCAATAAACGCATCCAATTTCTCCCTAAAAATATCTGTTTGAAGTGCTTGGTTAACCAATTCTCTTAAGATTCCCAATTTAGCATGAGCATCTAGAAGGCCATAATGTCCCCGCTTAATAGTTGCTGTATAAGTGCATAATTCAGGAACTTTGATCATTTCCAGAAAATCACACAAATACTCCATCCATTTGATCAGTGTAATCTGTAATGAAAAGGTGAAATCAGGACATGCCAAGCAACATAACAAACAAGAGTGAAGTTACAGAAATGACACAGAGAATGTTATCATCTATGTCCGTAGTGCTGTGCATGGAGCCCTCCACTCCCCCCACCCAAATAAAAAAGAAAAAAAGAACAGAGAAAAGAAAACAGGGAAGAAAGTATAAATGGGATGTTAACCTTTAATTTTCGATTTCTTTTCTGTACAGACGATGAATATTCACCATTGTCTTTTATGAGCAATCGGAGAAGAGCTGAATGAGATTCCACAAGGAGAATCAGACTGCTATCCTTGTGGCAGATAGCATTTTCAAAATCTTCAAGAGAGAATGGCCACAAGTGCAACAGCCTACCAAATGATGAACAAAAATCCCAAACCATTATAAGCTCCCCAAGACAATCCATTGGAATATTGAAGTCCCTTGACGGAGAAGGGCGGTTGGTGAAAACAGGATCATCTGGACCAGGCTGCACCAACAGGTCATCAATTGGATATTTGGTAGGTTCTTCCATTGGTTGATCATCTTCTACATATTCAAGAAGGCAATAAAAATGTGTTAAGACTTGTTACCTCGCATGTGTTATGTGAGAAAGTACTAGTTAAAAGAACCTGCAATTCTCTTACCCTTTATTTTCTTCCTTTTAATTTTTCCAGATTCTTCTTTTACTTCCTGAATATGATAAATATGAGAAAAAGATATAACATGATAACTTCAGCCAAGAGAAAAAAAGAAAAAAGAAAAAAGAAAAGAAGAAGAGCAAACTCAAGCTATATAATTACCATGTCATTTTTTCTATCTTCCTCATTTTTCCTTCGCTTTTTATTGCAGACTACTAGTCCATCCTTGAAGACTTTCCTCTTTAACTCCTCTGGAACATCAGTTGAAATTCCGTGATTTCGTGCCAGTTTATCATTAAGGACCCAAGGAGCACTTCGGTATGTCGATTCCCGAATAAAAGACTTCAAAACATTTCGACTAAAGGGAACCTTCTTGTGTATTAAATCTTCTCTATTTAGTAATGACTTTTCCGTTTCTTTCTTATTTTTATCAAGCCACGCCACTTCATATTGGATTTTGTCAGGAGCTTCCTCGAGAATTTTTGATATTTTGCATGGAAATACACCATTTTCCTTCCTTCCATACAATTCAGCGCCTACAAACAAGCGTTTCTGCAACTTTTCAGCTATTGTATCAGCAAGATCTTTCAGTGAAAGCATACCTGCAAAACAAAAGATCAAAGGATATTGAACTGCCTCATGACTGGAACAATGATGCAGATAACAACTTCAAACTAATGATTACCCAACGACACTTGAACTAAATATCAAGCAACCTGTGCATAACACTAGAAAAATCAACTTATGACAAGCATGTAACTAGATATATATATGTATATATCTCAAGAACTTAGATTTATATGGAATAAACACACTCACATGCCTCAAGCTTATCACTGCAAGTCCGGTCTCCACAAATCCCCCATTAGTGTTGTCCCAAGGAGTTCAAATAGGAGAAAGGTTATCTGAGGAAAAATGGTCAGACCTCTAAAGACCCATGACAAGAATTTTATAATCCTAAAACCCCACAATTTTGTAACATCCACACAGCAATTAAACAACATGCTCCAAAAGAACCCTTTTCATAGCTCCATTTAAGTGGGTTCAAATAGGAAAGAGTTTATCTGAGAAACGACAGTCAGACATCCAAAGACCCCATGACAAGAATTTCATAATCCTAAAAGCCCACTATTTTGTAACATCCAATCAACAATTAAACAATATGCTCCAAAAGAACCCTTATTATAGCTAAGTGGATTCGCTTGTATGGTAAATTTAACATTGGAGTTCAAGTCCACTAACCCATTGCTTAGTAGAGAGAAAAAGGGCAGTTATATAGAAAGTTAATGTAAACAGGATCAAATAAATTTATATTTGCCGGATACAGTCAGATTTGTTGGAACTGCTAGAAGTGATGTATCCCACCCATTATAGTGATGGCTCCAACTTTTTGTGATTCTCCTGTTTAGAACGATGGAATTTTGTTAAATGCTAATACAAAATAAGGATTGGCTACTAGGTTGTAAGAAGTGTTTTGGGAGGTTGCAGTTGACGATCTTCTGGGATAGTTGACACATGCTTCCCTGCCACTCGGAGACTGCTAGTGTATAGGCATCATGGACAGATTCTTCTTTGTTGAATCAAAATCTTGTGAGTTTATCATCGAATCAAGGGGTAAATCGCTTTGTATACAAATTATCAAGCGGGGAAGGGCTATCTCTGATCAGTTCGGTTGGGAAGAAGATTTTTTCTGGCTATTGTCGATAGTGGACGATAGGGTTGTGCATGCGGATATGGATGCAATTATTGGCAATATCCGCATCCACATCCGCATAACGCGGTTATTACTTTTAGATATCCGCATCCACATCATGTGATTACTAATTGCATATGCGCAGTTATTGCGAATTGGAATGCGGTTATTATCCGCTATCCGCATATCAGGTAATGTGCAGTGATACTAGAGTTAATGGGAGGGAGTAGCCATCTTGTATGGTTCGTCGGGAGTGGCTCACTTGAGTGCACCATAGTTTATCAAGTGATGTCCATGTCCTAGACGTGGCTCCACTTGTGGCCACGGGAATGAAGCTGGAATCCTAGTGATCGCCAATCCACACAAGGCATAATTGTGTGTCGGCCACTCAAGAGTTTAAAGAAAAGAAATATCTATGACTGAGAATATTTTATTTGTACTTCTTGATGTTTTGAAACTTAAACTTGTTTCCAACTTTATTTACTTTATGTTGTATCTACTTACTATTTGATTCACCATTTGTTTTTATGTTTTAAACAACCCAAATGATGTCATGGATGGTCCTACATGCAAGGGAAATTAGAGAAAGAAGCCTTCCCATAGAAGAGGAATTGAATAAGTGCATCTAGCACATTAGTTGTTTTGTTTCAACATACTTTCTATAATAAGACTAAAGGTTTAAAGTTTAAGTTTTTATGAGATGAGTTGTAATAACAGTAACTTGATGGTTTAAGTTTAAATTATTATGAGACCGGGTAGTCGAGCAAATGAAAAAAAATGTTGGCTAGTTGGAAAAATATTACTGTTATAAGGAAGGCAACATACTCTCATTAAGATTATGTATCCAGTCTTCCTACATACTTCTTAGCCCTCTTCTCATTACCAGCAGGTATAGCTAGGAGATTGGATCACCTTCAAAGAGCTTTTCTTTAGAATGGTCCAGGCAGGGAGTCCAAAATGCATTTGGTGAATTGGAAAACAATTTGCTCGCCAATCCCTCGAGGGGGCTTTAGAATAAGAAATCTTATGTTCAACAAAGCTCTCCTTGGTATATGGCTATGGAGATTTGGGTAAGAGGGAATCTTTTTAGGGAGGCAGGTGATTGTTATTAAGTATGGGATCCAAAGGGGGGGTTAGTGTTCAGAGGAAACTCGAAAACCTTACGGAGTGAGTCTTTGGAGGAATATTAGAAATGGTCAAGAGTCTTTTTCCAATTTGGTCTCCTACAAGGTTGGGGATGGTTCTCACATTCCTTTTGGCATGACGTGTGGTGCAGGGAAGAGGCTTTTAAGTACTCATTTTCAAAACTTTATTCTATAGCCTGTAACAAAGAGCCCTTAGTGTCAAACTACTTGGATCTCTTTTGTTCTCTTATCCAGTGGAATCCAAGCTTCATTAAGGTTGTCCAGGATTAAGAACTGGAATCTCTTGACTCCTTTCTCAATCTATTGTACTCCTTGAAAACTCATCTAGGGGAAGTGGATAGAATGTTGTGGACTCAAGCTAGCAGCCACGATTTCACAGTAAAGAGCTATTATAAAACTATTATAAAACATTATAGATAGGCGAGCATTGTTCATTACCCTGGAAAAGTATTTGGAAGGTTATGGCCTCTCGCATTGTTTTCTTCTTATGGATAGTAGTAAAAGGGTAGAATCCTCAGAGTTGATAACCTTAGAAGGCAGGGTTTCTCTCAAGCCAAGTAGCGATGCCAATGCAAAAAGAATGAGGACTATTAAAATCACCTTCTCATCTATTGTAAGTACACTACTGATCTCTAGCACTTAGTTCTTAACTTATTAGGGGTTTCTTGGACAGGCTCTACCTTGAGAAAACTTCACTCAACTTATGTTCATGTCTGAAAAACTTAACAGTGCTGAAAGATGTCATTCAACCCCTTGATCCACTAATAGACCATCTCTTGATCCTTCATCCTCTGAGATTAGAATTCAAGACACCATTTGGAGCCATGTAACATATTCAAAGTATCATAACCAAATTTTCACTCTCCAACTTGTTGTCAAGTAATCACTCTAATCTACCAACTTTAACCGCTAAGAGTACCTACTAATCTCAGATTATTAAAAAACTATTCAGATAACTAACTAGTTCTATCCAACTTAGTTACAGAAGTTTGTGGAAATCTGCTGACAGTCACTTCATAAAATATTTTTTGGAAATCTGCTGACAGTCACTTCATGATTTAATGACGAAACTATTTTTTTTTAATAATAATTTATTAAAAGAAAAGGGAAAGTGCCGTACACAAAAAGTATACAAGAGATGCAACCACCCTAATGGTGTCAAAAATCTAAAAAGTTAACAAGATCTACAAGATTTGAGGAGGAAAAAATAGGAACATAATGTACAACCTAATTTAAGAGATCTCGAAAAAGGAAGATTTTAAACATAGCACATTAAAACTCGCAATCCTCAAAGGCGACGATATCTTTCTCGCCATATGCTCCACATTAATAATGTGGTAATAACTTTCCAATGGCCACTTTGGAGTGTCCCCATCCTTTGAGTCTTCCAACAATGAAGCAGCACTATGATATTGCTAGGCATGACCCACAAAAATCCGAATAAGTTTAGAACCGAGGGTCAGAAATCACTAGTAAACTCACAATGGATGAGTTGGTGGTTTACGGTCTTCTCATTCTTTTTGCATAGGCAACACCAATTAACAAGAGTAAGACCCCACCCCCTAAGATTATTGATCATGAGGATTTTCTCCAAAAATGCCATCGATCATGAGGATTTTCTCCAAAAATGCCGTCCAAGTGAAGAAAGTAGTGCGAGGTGGTGCCTTGACCTTCCAAAAGAGTATATTATTCAAGAGACACAAGAAGCACGTCATTGGCCCAAAACTTGCAAGCGTCAAACAGAACACTCACAAGTATCATCAGATTCAGCAAACTCAAAGAATCAAGTATTCAATGAGACAACAATATGTGTGTTTAACACAAGGCCTAAAACGCAAAAGCAAAAGGTGGAAATAATTTACCTAATCAAAATGTGAAAAAGGAATAAACAGCACAAAAAGTTTATTCCTTATGGAAAACAGAATAGATAATAAAAAAAATATTTGGATAAAAAAAAGCTCAGACTTTAATCCAAAATGACTCAAGCATATGCAAATATTGTGTTAGGGACACGCAGAAAGTATCTAATTTTAAAATGTTACCAAGCCTATAAATCACTCAATTAGAGCACAATTGAAAGACAGTAAATGCTACATATTAATTTAAGAAAAAAAAATGGTGCTACTAATAACTAATATGACAGTAAAAGAAAAGCTGGATAATACATCAATGTAAGAGAATTTTATTTCTCATTGGGGTTAGTGAGTGCTTACTGTATTGGATGACATGTAGTGCAGGTGCCATAAGCTCTTTGGGAAACTGCTGAACCTTCTCTGCTGCCCGCTTTTCTGACACCAAAGCCTCCTCATAAGTCAAACTAGCTTTCCCAGTGACTTTGCAAGCCCAAACTCTCCGGCGATACAGATTTATACGGTTCAAATATTCCCTGATATAAGTTAAGATAGACAAATATATGGTAATGCCCTGTGACCCCACCTGGTCGCTGAAATGTGGGGGGGAGGGGGGGTGGATAAAAAGCAAAACTTGAAATGTTAATCTTTTCTTGTATCTAGTTTCCTCAGCAAACAAAAGAAGAGTAAGAGAAAATCCAAAAAAAAAGAAAAAATTAACAATAAGTTTCGAGAACTATAGAAAAGGATACAGATAATCCCGAAATATCTCTTTCGTGAAACGAACTTGGTAAACAAGCTCATGAGGCTCCAAATCCTTAGGTGGCTCGGCCAAGGAAAAAGGCTTTCTTTTCAATAGAGGCATTGTGATAATTATGTCCACCACCAGTAAGAATAACCCACACGAGGACCCTAAATGTATGGTATTCACTTCCTGGATCAAACACAACCACATAGAGAATTTCAGAACAACCTCCTAAGTAGCACGATTTGTAGCATTCTCAAATTACATTCAGAATTACAAGCAAATATAACAATAAAGAAATCCGAGCATTGCATTAAGGTTTCATCAAAAATGTATGTTAGTTGGGGTGAGCTTTGCCAATGAGCTCTGACTTAAATTACACTTCTTACCCCCATAAGAGTAGGGTGAAGGGTAAAAGCAGGTTTAAGACCCATTGGATGCATGTATAGTTGGGTAATTTGTTCTCTCCCTGTCCCTGAGAAACGAAAACAGCATAATACTAGATATGATCAGAATTTCCTATTTTATATCCCTTTCCCCAATTTTTCAGCAACCACAGCACAACAAGAACAGACCAAGCAATCAACCAAACACCAGGATATGATATATTTGCGTCCAAAACGACACAGCAAATATAATTCCAAGTTAAACAATCCTCATAAATGCGACTAGATTTTTATTTTTTTACAAAAAAAAAAAAAAAAGTAACGTATATGTCAATACAGAAAACCTCAAATCAAAAAAGAATGACACAAACCCAGAAAGTGTTTGACAACGACGTCTTAAACTTAATTGCATTGATTCAATACAAGACGCAATGTACATAGCTAGAAAGATCCCATAGCTAAAAACACAAAAACCCAATAACGTTACGTTTCACTACAAAAGCATGGTAAGAGTATTCTCAATCTCACCCAAAAAAAAAAAAAAATGGAAACAACGCAAAACCCAATATTCAAATGTAAGCATCTTTGTTATGGGCAATTTTCGTATCTACCCAACAAAGAAAAAAGAGACCCACATCTAACAGAACAAAAAGAAACCCTAAAATGTTCTGTTTTGGGGATCCCATTGGAGAAGGCCACACATCAGCCCAAGCACAGGACCAATAGTACGTGACCAACAATACTTAACAATAAGCGAAATGCCCATTAAACTGAACAATTCATCAAACCCATTAACACTTAAAATCGAACAAATAATAGGAAAAGCATCAAAACTACGGACAACAGTGCAAAACCTCCGTTCCCGCCAGAACCAAAAGGTACACACAGAGTTAAAAGAATGGTAAAAGACAAGAGGGAGAAAGAGAGTGCGAGGTGTTCTTACAGTGAGGGCGCCGTGCTGAACGTGGGAAAACCAAAATGCTTGTGTTTTTGGCGAGAGGTGGAGACAGCGGTTCTTTTGATTGTGTATAATATTTTCGAGTTTAGAGAGAGAAAGAGAGCGAGGAGAAGTTTCTCACGCTTTCTCTCACTAGCTGCCTCCTCCGCTCCTTGTGGAAAGCTAATATTTATATGATGGATGTATGAATTAGTTTATTGCAGTGGGGACCTTTGGCAAATAACTAATTACTTGAAGTCTCAAACTTTTTTACGAAATTCTAATGTTCCTCAAGTGTTTTTCTTTTTTCGATTTTTTTTTTATTATATATATATATATATATAAGGATAAAATCCGAACACAAGGTCAGTCAATAAATTCAAATGTATACCGAGTCTTACCAATGGTTTAAAATGAAAAGTTTTAAAGAACATTGAATCTAGAAAGAGAGAAAGTATAGTTGGCATTTATAAGGCTTAACAAATTTTAAGCTATTAAAAATATTTTGGTGTATACTCTAGCATGGTTCAAAGTACTGGACACACGCACGACGTGGACTGTATGGTGCTTGTGGTGCCTTGATGGCATTTAGCACAAAGCATCGAAGCATGGAGCGATCTGATCATGACCATTTATTTTAGGACGGTCAAGATCGTTCGATCTAGTGATTTGATCTAAACTGTATGATGCTTCTTAGGTAGATCCAGTGGTTGGATTTATTGGATGTAATTAAAGTTAATTGTAAGATCAAATTAACTTTGATCTAACGATTGAGATTAAATAATTAACATTATAATGGTTATTATTAGATAAATATTTAATCTAACTGTCAAAATTAAGTGTTTATTGGATTTGTAGTTTAATAGCAATTTATGACTGTTAAATTATCAATTTAATTGCGAAATTATCTCTGCAATTTAGTAGATAATTATCTCTTATTCTATTCTCTCTATGATTCTTTTATGTACTTAAAACAAAACAAAAAATTATCAGAGGCTTTGTCTCTTGATAGAATAGAAAATCTGAGGGTATTTGGGTTAGTTTCGTTTGTGCAAAATGCAACTAAAATACTTAAGTTTTCTAGGCTCTATTGTATCCTAGAGAAATATTTATTGTTACCCAGTTGATGTTGGAAATTGTGTCCAAAACTCCAATTGATTGGATAATGCTTTGATTAGAACAAAAGACATATACGCTTATTCTTGCATGACATATATGTATAATTGTGTATTTTCCGATTATATACATGTAAGATACTTAAGATGCAGTGTATTTGAGTGATGGTGTGGGTATCACAAAAGATCATTCTCATTGCAACTTATAAAACCTGTTGTTCGTAGTCGTAAATGAAACTAGGAACTCCATCTAGACTATAACATATTAAACCTCAAATGACTTGTCTTGGTCATAAGAAGCATAAAGGCTTCAGGTTAATATGCTGAGGTATTGGCAAGGTTATGTCATACACTGAACAGAACCACGTGAGTCGTTAGTTGTTTATACTGTCATAACATATATATGTGCACGCTGACTTAACATTTACTCTAAATCCTAAGGAGTTTATGAACTCAGATGTGAAATGTTGATTACTTAAACGTATCATAGAGTGAGACCTATTGTCATCTAGAACAACCTCAGTATGTTGGATAATCACATGTAACATTGTGTCAATACCAACTTTAACAAAGAATCCAAATCCTTTGTCAAAGAACAAAGAGATGGGGAATATTTTCCTTGTTTTAGATTTAATGAGAAAGATTATCCTAAAGCTCAGGCCCGGGTGTTTTCAGTAGGTACTTTGAAAACTTATACATGTATAAGGTGAGATATATTCTCAAAAGGTACATAAGGATAATCATGAATTAAATCAATAACTCAAAGAAAAGAGGTAGTGAACAAAGTGACAGTTCAAAGACTTTGGTTCGACTACGAAATGATTCCATTGAAGGGTAACATGCAATAAGCAAGTACGTCATAAGGATTAATTGATTAAATAAAAAATAATCATTAGAATGCAGTTACAATTATTTAATGGAATTAATTGTGGTTAAATAGTGTCGTGTGACATGGTCTATAAAGACATGGTCACATGCCTATGAAGCTAATGATATTTTTACTCTAGGTCCCTCTTTGAGCTAATATAAATTGACGGATAAATTATATTGTCCCTCAGTTATTTATTTATTTATTGGGATGCTTTATTTTAATAAAATATGGGCCGAAAGATTTATTTAATCTTGTTGGTTATTTGGAGAAATTGTATTTGTGGAATTAAATAGAGCACTTGGCTCATAATTTAATTCCTACAGGGGAATGAATTAAAATAAGCCTTGGGTTTATGATTTTAATTCTTTAGGCTTATAAAATAACTTTGGGCTTTATGGAATTAATTCCAAGGGCTAAAATTAAGTGAAATGAGCATTGGGCTTGAGGATAAAACCCAAGTCCAAGTGCTAAACCAAGTGGGAGTGGGCTAGGGATAGAAGCCCTAGCCTAGGCGCATGGGGAGAATCGTTTCTCCCCATGGCCGTGTGGTGCTAGGGGCGGGAGGTCATTTTGACCCCCCTTGGCCGTGTACTACAAGGACAGAAATCCCAGTCCCACTTGGTTTAAAAATACTTTTCTCCTAGGATCTCAGAATTATAAATAGATGTTCAATTGAGAAGAAAGGGACTTGAAACAATTCATAAACTTGTGATTTTTGTGAAAACAAAAAACGCAATATCAATCTCCAACAAGAGTGAATACACAGCTAGGGAGAATTTATTCTCTCAAAGCTTCTAGTTTTCATTTGTTCTTGAGAAAACTTTGTGAGCCCACACTTACAGTCATATTCAATTGTCAAAGAGAAGATCTAATAGAGCAATCTTCTCCCCAATTGTTTGAAGATCTTGAAGTGATAAACTCCCAAGTCTTCAAGTTCTTTATGAGTACAATGAAGAACATAAATATGTTCTTCAAGTTCATGAAGAACGCAATGAAGATGAGATGAGTATGGACTCATGTTTGAAGTTTTCAAGTTTGTTGGAACTTCAACTGTGAGTCCAACGCCATGGGAAGAATGGATGCATACTCCTACACCCCAATGCCTAGGAGAGGTTGAAGCTACATATAAGTAATCTAACTTATATGTTTGTCTTATATCTAAACATGTTTGTCTTGATGGTAAAATGTCTTGGTGATCGTGTTTTATTCCGCTGTGTAAAAAGAAATTTTTTGAAATTTACGTAAACGATCCCAACAGTTGCATAACATTTTTGGTGGGGGCAAATAATACCTTAACGAAAGTGACATTGTAACACACCTTAGGAGCAATTTCGTTTTTTTGCTTTTATTATTTTTCTAATAATCTTAAGAAATTATTTCTACTTCAATGGCATCACAGTCCTTGAAAGAACTTGCTGCTGATTTCACCAAACTCTAAAGGTTTGATGGAACTTCTTTCAAGAGATGGCAAAAGAAGATTAATTTCCTCCTTGCTTGGTTGAGGGTGGCTTATGTGCTAACAACTCCAAAGCATGTAGCACATGACAACGAGACAATTGCTGAGACTCTGGCAATGATGAAGTGGGAGCAGGATGACTACATCTACAATGCAATGGTGGGTTCCCTGTTCAACATCTATCAAAGCAAATTGACGGCCAAAGATGTCAAGGATGCACTTGAGGTTAAGTATCTTTTAGAAGATGCTACAAGTAAGAAGTTCTTGGCCGCTAAATTTATGAATTATAAAATGGTTGATGATATGCCTATTGTTGAACAGTTCAATGAAATTCTACATATTTTGAGTCAGTTTAATCAGCATAACATAAAGATGGATGAGGAAATTGCTGTCTCATCCATCATTGACAAACTTCCTCCCTCTTGAAAAGAACAAAAGAAAATTCTGAAATACAAAAAGGAAGAGATAATTGCTAATCAGTTAGGCTAGCACTTTTAGATTGATGAAGAATTAAAGCTAAAAGACAATGAAGAACAAGTGGCAGTGGTGCTTCTTGTGTAAAGAATCATCTAATCGTTGACTTATGCCCCCCAAACAACACCTAAAGAAAGAATGATATAAAAGACAATTGAATAGGCAAAATAGATGACATTTGGGAACACGTCATCTAATTTTGTAGCCATCTTTGATTCCTATGAACCCTTGAATTATGTTGTATTATTAAGTAAATCTTTCTCAAATAACCTTCTAAGAGTGCAGTATGAAATATGACAAAAAGGCTCTATGTTATACACCCTGTCATTGATCTGAACAGGGTTTCAAATAGCTTTGTTTTTATATCCTATATAGTTCTCTTATAAAGTTCCCTATCATTTGTAAATGAGCCTCCCTCACTCTATTGATCAACTGTAGGCATCTAGTCTTCCATGATTAACTAAGAACATTTCTCACCGGGATCCTTTCATTGATCAACCAAGTACATGCTTGGAGGGGAGCCTTGGTGTACAGTAACCATTAACAGAAACTATTGGGCCATAGATGGAATTGGTAATCAAGTTTTGGTCTTTAGTTTTCAACCAGCTTGATGCTCTGATCGAAAACAAATCACTCAGTCCTATGCAAGAACTAATCTCACACTTGCTCCTCTTACTGGATATTGTGATTTGTTGTCTTTTATTTTCTTTAGCCTTAACTAGGTAGACAACCACATCAGGTTGCTTGGGGCCCATTGCCTCTGATACTATTTCTTTTCTTTGTTTGGGTAACATATGGAGGATAATCTAAATTTTCCAAGATCAGTCAATTGTTTATGGTGAGTGCCTAGCAAAATTCTCTACCAGCTTTTCCAAATTGTTATATATATATATTCAGATTTAAGATATGTATCAAACTAATCTGGTGCGGTTTTGGTAGAAATTGAGTGATTGGATAGCACATTGTATTTCTATGTTGTGACTTTCCATTGTTATTAATAGTTCATCATGTGGATTCTTTAGTAATTCTTGTGGAATGAGATGGGGATTCATTATCACTGTTATTGTTTGTGATTGTTATGGAGAAGCTAAGTAGGATGATGTCTTCTACAGTAGATAGGGGACTTCTATCAGGATTTTCGATGGGGTCGAAAAATAATGAAGAACTCTAATTGTGACACAAATTATATACAATTTCGAAATCTTTGATGTCTTTTTCTTAAGTTTTGAAGCAGTGTTCGGTTTGAAGATTAATTTGGCATAATCAGAGCTAGTTCTTTTGGCAATGTGGGAGATGTAGAAGGTTTGGCCCGTATTCTTGGTTGTAGATTATCTTATTTGCTGATGAAGTATTTGGGTTTGCTATTGGGATCCTCTTACAAGGCTACATTTATTTGGAATGGAATTATTAAAAAAAATGGAACGTAGATTGGTTGGATGGAAGAGGCTTTATTTATGTACGGGAGGTAGATTGACTTTGATAATAATAATAATAATAAAAATAAATAAATAAAAAACACTCTTTTCAATTTTTCCTACCTATTTCTCTCTTTTCCCTATTCTAGTAGGTGTGATGAATAGGCTTGATGAACTTCAAACGGAATTTTTATGGAGGGGCATTAGTGATGAATTTAAGTTCCATTTAGTGCATTGGTCAAGAATTTGTACTCCGATGAAATTGGGTGGTTTGGGGGTTAGAAATTTGATTCAGTTTAATCAAGTTCTACTAGAAAAATGGTTATGACGATATGCAAAGGAGAGGGAGGCTTTGTGTAGATTGTTGGTGGAAACTAAATATGATAGTTTAAGGAGAAGTTGGTATTCTAAGGAGGTAACATGGCCATTTGGAGTTGGAGTGCAGTAATATATGAGGGGGTGCGAATTGTTTTCAATATTTGTTGGATATGAAGTGGGTGACGGGTCGAAAGTCAGGTTTTGGTATGGGGAACAACCTTTGAAGATATCTTATCTGGAATTGTTTAGTATTGCATATTGTGAGGATGTGTGGGTGGCTGAACATATGCTACTTAGAAATGGGATATTCAATGGAATATGTTTTTTACCATACCCGTACCTGATTAGGAGGTGGATTTGGTCTCCTCTTTCTTTGAGATGTATTCTCTCAAGGCAAGGATATGTAGATAAAATATGTTGGATCCCTTCTAAGAAGAGCAAGTTTGAAGCGATGTCATATTATTATGTGTTAACTATACCTATTGGTTTTCCTTTTCCATGGAGAGGTATTTGGACAGTTAAGTCAAGGCTCATTCGAGAGCGGCATTCTTTATGTGGTCAGCGATATTAGGAAAAATATTGACTTTGAATAACCTGAGGAAGATGAATGTTATTGTGGTAGATTGTTGTTGTATGCGAAAGAAGAGCGAGGAGTTCATTGATCAGATTTTTCTTCATTGTGAAGTAATAAGAAATTTTTGGAATTTGCTTTTAAATTTGTTTGGTGTTGTTTGGGTTATGCCTGAAAGGGAGAGTGAGTTGTCGGTGAGTTGGGGAGGTCAGGTGGGACATTGTAACATTTTGGAAGTTTGGTGGTTGGCCCCATTGTATTTAATGTGGTGTATTCGGAGAGAGTGGCATGCAAGGAGCTTTGAAGATCAAGGTACTTCGTGTCAATCAGATACGGTCCATATATATTTAGCCATAATTAGTCTTTCTAGTTATGGCAGGTTCTTGTATTATAGCTATAGTATATTGTAATTAATAGGTAGATTTTAGTTACCTTATTTGTTGCCCTAGATTGCTGTAATCACTGAGATACAGCCTGTAATTACCTAGATAATTTCTATATAATACTAGCAACCCTCACATTGAGAGGTATTTAGTACAATTGACATGGTATCAGAGCCAAAATCATCTAAATTAGGGTTCTAAATTGTTTTTCGGAAGTTTCTGTCGAGGGTAGCGGCAGTTTCTATTGAGGGTAGGAATTTCTTACCGGAAACTACTCCTTTTGTGGTGATTAGTGGCTGTCGGCAGACTCTTTGGAGGTCTGTGAAGTCTGTGGTGTTTCCGGCGATTTCTGGAAGGTCGGCGTGGTGCTGTCGGCGTGGTGTTCTCGGGAATTTGGGGCTGTCGGCGATTTTTGTCGGCTATTTTGGTGTTGTCGGCAATTTCTGTTTGGGTTGCTGCCTGATTTGGGTGCTGTTTGGGCGCTATTCTGGAGGTTTTGGGGCTGTCGGCGATTTCTGTCGGCTATTTTGGTGTTGTCGGCA